>NC_142525.1:1222500-1382500 GCF_964205215.1 Stylophora pistillata
GCCGCTCAATAAGGGTAAATCGCCGGAGTGATATCATATATTTCACAGGTTAAAATAAAAATTTCTTTGTCGCTCCGGCAGCCGGCTTGGATTACATCTAATGAAATTTTTTCCACACCGCGTTCTTTATATTTTAATGAAGATCGTCTTTGACTCTTCTTTGTGATTTGTTAGAATAGTTCAAGCTTTTGAACGTAAATCGCTTCTTTGTCTTGGTTTGGCCAAATAAATTGAATTGAGAAATATTTGCTCTCACAGCTGAAATCTATGATGTAAGTCTTTCTTTGCGGGTTAAATTAAACCAGGCCTTGAAAAGGCTCAGAAAACGCTTCATTGAAATTCATAAGAGCCTCAAGTAAACTTTCGCCCTTAAAGGTCATTGTGAGTTGGAATTTGAGGATTTCTGGCGGAAAAATGTACAATAATTTTACCAAGGTTTTTTTTTTTTTTTTTTTTTTTTTTTTTTTTTTTTGAACAATTATCATTTCAGTGATAACAGTTATGGAAGTCGTTTTCTAAAGTTTAGATGGCCATGGTGTCTTGATATCATTCAATGAAGTTCCTTAAATCCCCGTGAAACTCTGAATAGTTTCCGAAAGAGTTACCAATTAAGTTAAGACACTGGTGTGCAAATTCCTAGAATTTTTTTTTTAAGTGATGTTTTAGAGAAATGTTATACCCTCAGGAAACATCTCTTAGACATGGCAGACTAGTGATTATGTTGTTAACACTTTTGATCAATTCTGGAAACAAAGTTGAAATGTTTTAAATTAAATGTACAGCAGTAGGAGTTAATTGAGTTGCTATACTCTTTCAGAACGATACGTGCCTCCTCACCTTCGTAGTAGACCAGGTCCTCCTCATGGTAGAGGGGGGTACCATGATCATGGCTACAACCAGCCAAGGGACTTTCAACCCAGAGAACCCTACAGAGGTTTGCTCGGTTGGATATTAATTGATATCAAATTTGAGTGTATGGGAGTGAGTGATTTCAACTAAGCAATTGTATCCAACATAGTGAAACATCACAAGATCTAATTTGTTTTGATGAAGAGGATGTGAACATGTCAGCTAAGTCTTGCAATGATGTTGCAGATGATAACAAGGCCTGGCAAAAAGTTATTTTATTAATTTTCTTTGATTACTATGTAATATATTGTATCTTCTGTCAGATGGGTATTACCAACAGCAGCCAAACTTCTATGGTGGGTATCCTCCACGAGGGGGTGGACGTCCATACTATGGGGGAGGAGGACAGTACTATGGTGGAGGCAGAGGAGGAGGAAACAGCTGGAGAGAGAGGGGTGACAACCGAGGTCCTCCTCCCACCAGAGGAAGTGGCAATGGTGAGCAGTAATAATATACATGTGCAACAAACACGTCATCAGTAAGCGATTTTGCTGTTTTGTCCTGCCTTAATTTCGTGTTGATTGGAAATATTTTTCTCCCCAGACTACAACAGAGCCACTCAGCCACCACCAGAAGATTGGTCTAAGCTGTTGCCCAAGAATGACCGCATTGAAAGGTAATCACTATAGAAAGGCTGAGCTCTTTTTCTCTGAACACTCAATAGTAGTCCTTCCTACTCTCTGTCATACATCTCTCATAATCGTAGTTCTCTTAGTAGGATTTTGTCTCGAGGAGGGTCCATTCTCCCATGAATAAGAGTCCTTGATTATTCAGAGAACAATCTTTTCCATTTTGTTAGAGGTTTTACAACGCACATGGAAAGCTTTATCTGGGATTGATCCAAATTGGTAATGGCTTTAAAATAAATTATACTTTGTCTTTTAGAGAGCTTTTCAACAAGCACAACACTGGAATAAACTTTGATAAGTATGAAGATATTCCTGTGGAAGCCACTGGACAGGATGTCCCTAAAAACATTGAGTCGGTAGGCTGTCAACTCACTGAAATCAAAATTCTTGATTTGATATCTGTTCAGTTTAGGACAGCTAGTCGATGCGGACAATTAAACTGGACATACCTCAACCACTGCTGATAGTAAACCATAGTGACTAGAAAGAGACATAACGTGTAAAATCTCATTTGATTGTTCAAGTAAATAACATGGAGGAGATTTTTTTTTACTCTCAAGTGTTTATTGAGAGGTGTACTTTGTCAAAGATTATAAAATTTTGTGTGATAAATGTGTTCAAATGTATTGCATGATGATAACAGAGTTCTGTTTTTTGTAGTTTACAGACTGTGAACTAGGGGAAATCTTGTGCAACAATGTTGAGGTATGGTGTACTTGTCTGCTAGTTTGTGCATATTTTTATCTCTGCTATAATAGCCTGTGTTGGTTATGACAGAACTCTTCTCAAGACTAAAAATACATTTGAAGTCTACCATCAATTGAAACTAAAGGAAGCAAAACTGCTAATTAGAGAGAATTTATTTTTTATTTACTCTCTATTTGTAGCTGGCTAATTATACCAAGCCCACTCCAGTTCAAAAGTATGCAATACCTATTGTGAAGAAGAAGAGGGACTTAATGGCATGTGCCCAGACCGGTAAGATTGATTTATCCTTTAACAGTTACAATGGGGATGCTATGAAAAACTGCAATTAAATAAACAGAATAGCCTTTCATTAAAGAACCTCTTTTACCATTAGAAGCAAAGGATATACATGTAAATCTCATATCTCATGGAGTGTTATCGAAAAGAATGATTTGAATTACTTTTATTTCAGGTTCTGGGAAGACTGCTGCCTTCTTGATTCCAATTCTCAGCAGGATTTTTGAGGAGGGTCCTCCTCCCCTACCTGATGTAAGCAGGAGATGCTGTTCTCCATTTTTTTATGGTTGTACATGTATTTGTTTTTTTTTTTTTTTGTCCAATTTTGATATTCAGGAGTTTTATTAAGGGCCGGGCACCAGGTAAATTGACCAGTTGTGAGGACAGTTTTTCCCACCTTGTGGCTGCTTTTGACACGGTTGACCATGTCATCTTATTAAGTTGACTAAACTATCGATATGGCATCAAGGGAAATGCTCTCCATTGGTTTGTGTCCTATTTAAAGGGGTGCAGACAGTTTATCCAAATTGAAAATGCTAGATCATTGTCTGTTGAGTTTCAATGGGGAGTGCCGCAAGGATCAGTACTGGGTCCAATCCTTTATACCTTATATACGGCCCCCCTTGGTGACATAATTCGAAAACATGGCCTTTTAGTTCCACCTGTATGTGGATGATTGCCAAATTTATGTGCCATTTATGCCTAATGATGAATGTGCTGCTCTGTTGAAAATGGAGGCCTGTGCTAAAGAGATCTATGCATGGATGGCATGCAATAGTCTTAGGCTCAATCGCGATAAGACTTAGTTTTTGGTTATACATGCCAAACATCGCCCACAACCACCAATATGTGACATCAAAATAGCTGGTGTCAGGGCAGTTTCAACTGAGTCAGCTAGAAACATAGGAGTAATGTTAATGATGTTATGAATCATGAGCATCAAGTTCAAAATATCTATAAAGTAGCTTTCTTTCACATACGCAATTTATCTAAAATCAGGAAATGTCTTACTCAGAAAGATACCAAAACGTTAGTTCATGCTTTTATAACATCTAACAGTGCTCAAAATTAAAAAAAAAATCCAGGTTATCCCTATTTCAAAACCTGGGCAACCAAAGCCATGAATTTGGTTGCCCTGATGAATCCTTGGTTGCCCGGTAGAAAATCACATGGTGATCAAGCTTGAACTAATCCCATAGTTCTTAGTGTGCGGCAATGGTTTTTGCGGAAGTCTGGGTTTAAGTTGTGGCATATTCAAAATGGTTTCTGTGATCTTGATCACCTCCAGACAAGAAACTTTGTTTTTGTCTCTTACATTTTTGTACCTGGCAATGTTTTATAAAATTTACAGATATCCAAAACACATGAAAACGCTTCGCTGAGGCAAATTATTATTAACTTCACACTACCGGACATTGACAAAACAAAACCATCATGTAGGTCAGGTGCTGTTTATGGTTAATTTATTTTCTATTTTTGGCTGGGTTGTCCGTTGTTTTTTCCCCGGACAACCAGCCTCTTAATTTTTCTAAAAATTGGTTGCCCGGTAAACTATTTGGTCGCCTCAGATGACCGGACGACCGCTAATTTCGAGCACTGTCTAAGCTGGACAATTGCAATTCATTGTTGGCTGAATTGCCACAACATTATTAGATAAGGTTCAGCGGGTACAAAATGCTGCAGGCCGTCTCATCTCCTGCACTCAAAAATATGACCGAATTACATCAGTCCTTGAAGAGCTTCACTGGCTACCTGTAAAGCAACGTATAATCTTTAAAATATTACTATTTACCTATAAGGCCCTGAAAGCGTTAGCACCTCAATACATATCTGATTTTTTAGTACAATGTCAACCACCTAGAGCTTTGCGTTCATCTGATAAGAAACTGTTACAAGTCCCTTGTTTCAAGCTTGAGACTTATGGAGGCAGATCCTTTTGTTGTATAGCTCCATATCTGTGGAATCAGCTTCCGGACACCATATGGCAAGCACTGTCACTTGTGACATTTAAATCCAACCTGAAGACTCAGTTATTTGATAAGTCTTTATTTAGTCATTAGGTTTTTGCTTAATACTTTTAATAAGTTGTTTTTGTCATCTTTATCTTATTTCTTATCCATAGAGCTGCACAGTGCTCTGAACTCTAGCATGGCTGCTATAAAAGTCTTGTATTATTATTATTATTATTATTATTATTATTATTATTACCTGGTTTGACCATCTGAAGGAAAGTTTATCTGATAAAGTTCAATTCAAACTGACTAAAATGAGACACACATGATTCCCTGTTTACTCTGAGTTTTGTGCTTTCGCACTGGTCAGACAGATTTAATGGAAAACATTCCAGTGGGCTAATTCATATACGCTGATCTACATTCAAAAGGGTAGGTGCTGATTGCAATAGGTTGTTGTTATATAATATGCACAATAGGTGAGAAAAAGCGAAAATTACAGTTAATGTGGATATATAAAGGATAATGAGACAATGGGTGTGAGTGTTTTAGCAAAAGTTTATTGTATCAGGGGAGCATAAAGAACAGGTAAGGCTCCCCTGCTACAATAAACTTTTGCTATTACACTCACACCCATTCTCATTATCCTTTATATATCCACATTAACTGTAATTTTTGCTTTTTCTCACCTATTGTGCATATTATATAAAAACAACCTATTGTAATCAGCACCTACCCTTTTGAATATAGATCAGCGTATATAAATTAGTGCACAGGAATGTTTTCCATTAAATCTGTCTGACGAGTGCGAAAGCAAAAAACTCAGAGTAACAGGGAATCATGTGTGTTTCATTTTAGCCAGTTTGAATTGTATTTCGCTCTACACTCGTGTATTGAGCGCTTTCTAGCAGCATTTACAACAGTTTCTCACAAATAAAGTTAAGTTCAAAAAGTTTTACCTGCCTTTGAAAATCAGTTGCCCTCCTGCTGCAAATGTTAATGAAACCCCTGGACATTCCAGCTGGAAAAGTTGTTTTACCTTTAAATTACTTCTCTTTGAATAAAATATTATATTGAAATTTAAATGTTTGTGCCATTTCTCAGGCCCGGCATCAGGGTCGCCGAAAGCAGTTTCCACACTGCCTGGTTCTGGCACCCACCAGGGAACTGGCTTGTCAAATCTTTGAGGAATCTAGAAAGGTAATGGAAGTAATATTTTTTACGTTGTCATTTGTTTTTGCACTGCTATGGCTGACTGTGTTTTCTAATAACCAAATAGCTCCTATTGTGAGAAAAGAAAGAGAACTTGTGCTTCTTCAAGACTTCAGAAACAGTGTTTATGTTATGTGTTCCCTCCTAAGAAGACATGTCCTTTTTCAGTTCTCTTACAGGTCATATGTGCGAGCCTGTGTTGTTTATGGTGGAGCTGATATTGGTGGCCAACTGAAGGAACTGGATCGTGGCTGCCATCTCCTGGTGGCAACACCTGGTCGTCTTGTTGACATGTTGGACAGGGGACGAGTAGGGCTGGACTCTTGCAAGTTAGTAAAGGCATCTGTTATTTCTGAAGTTTTCTCTTTGTGCTATAGATTTACTTAACACATAGCTAAATATACCATTTTGTGGTGCTATGGTTTCTAGTCAAATATTAACAGAATCAAAGGAATGGGTTTTGTTGGAAGAAGAACAAAATTTTCAGAACAGGCATGAATGTATTTGAATTGCAGTGTGGAGAAGATTTGACTGTTTTATCTAAGGCTGAGTGGAAAGGTTATTGATCCTTTTAACAATCATTTGGTTGTTTATCAGGTTCCTTGTTCTGGATGAGGCTGATCGTATGTTGGACATGGGATTTGAACCTCAAATCCGCCGCATTGTTGACCAGGACACCATGCCTAAAGCTGGTGAACGACAGACACTTATGTTCAGTGCCACCTTCCCCAAGGAAATTCAGGTTAGATTTGTAACTGTAACCTGAATATAGAATTGTTCTGCTTTTAATCCTTAGTAAGATCTCTTCAGATCTTCATTTGGTGTGTCCTTTTTTTCTTTCCTAAGCGTGCCTTTTTTTGTGTTTCAGATGCTAGCTAGAGATTTCCTGGTGAATTACATCTTCTTAGCTGTGGGGCGTGTGGGTTCCACAAGTGAGAACATCACACAAAAAACAGTGTGGGTTGATGAATATGACAAGAGGTCATTCTTACTGGATCTGCTGAATGCTTCAGGTTTGATGTGATATTGTTGGGTTGATATCAAGGAAAATTTGAAAATATCAAATATCAAGGAAGAGTTAGAGAATTAGTTCTGAAATTGTTTCTCTATTTTTGATCTCTTCCAGGTCCCAAGTCTCTGACATTGGTATTTGTGGAAACCAAAAAAGGAGCTGATGCTTTGGATGATTTTCTTCACAGTGAGGGCTGGTATGCAACCTCCATTCATGGTGATCGCTCTCAGCGGGAGCGAGAGGCAGCTTTGGGGTCCTTTAAGTCTGGCCGTACACCAATCTTGGTAGCTACAGCTGTAAGTTCACTAACACTGTTATCTGATAAATGAGATGGTTTTGGTTCAAGGTCTCTGGAAGCTTGGGTGACTAATTTGTTTGCTTTTCAGGTTGCTGCTCGTGGCTTGGATATTCCAAATGTGCGCCATGTGATCAACTTTGACATGCCAACTGATATTGAGGAGTATGTCCATCGCATTGGACGTACAGGCCGTGTGGGACATACTGGTGAGGTTACTTAAGTTTTTGGACATGATTCACAAAAAGTGTATTAATTTTCTTGCCAACTACAATGAATTTCCTTTCCTTAGTCATTGTTTGGAGGCCTTTATAGGTTTTTGTTTGTTGATGCTTATTAGGTGTCACACATTGGAGAATTCTCTGGCTACTACAACAAATTCTCTGAAAATTTTCTAGCCAGAGGCTGAAAAACGTTTTTCCTTATGTCATGTACCATTTTCTCTTAACTTGCGCTTGTGTATAATGCAGCAAAGTGATAAGCATCACAGCACCTACAGTTTAATATAATCATTGCAATTGTAAATGCCTAGAAACAGAAATAAATTATAAAAATTGAGGTTCAGTTGCTCAGCTCCAAAACAAGCACAAATGTCTTGTTCAGTGCTAAATATCCTTCCTTCGTGTTTTTAGGCTTAGCCACTTCATTTTTCAATGAGAAGAATCGGAATGTGGCCAAGGACTTGGTTGAGCTGTTGAGTGAGAGCAGGCAGGAAGTGCCAAGCTGGCTGGAGTCTATTGCCTTTGAGAGCCACCAGAATTCAGGCAGGAGCCGTGGAAGGAGGTATAACATATATCTTAGTTTTTACATTTGATAATAACAGACATGTCTCGCATTTTAAGGACCCAAAATGTCATTCTCCAGATTGGCATGTCTAAGTTTTATATTTGGTACAGATCACTGTAGGCCATGTTTGGCCCAATGCTTTTTTTAGGCTAACCATTGGTGAGAACAGGTTGTCGTTAACTCTCTGGAGAAATTGAGGTAATATGTAGGTTTACCCTCAGGAACTATTTCCTTTATGAATATCAACACTTTTAGTCACATTTATAACATGTCTAAACCTTCTCCAAGTGTTCAGCCTAATGTCCCACAGATATGTGAGGTGTTTATCTTTTGTTTACAGAGGTGGCATAAATAGAAGCAACCCAAACAATTTTTAGCAGTATGAATAGTATTAACATTGAATGACCTCTCTTTCTCTAACTTTTTTTTTTTTTTTTCAACAGCAGGCACTCAGCTGGTGGCTTTGGGTCCCGTGATTACAGGCAGCAGCCTCATCACCGTGGGGGTGGGGGTGGAGCCCACTATGGTTATGGGGGAGGAGCAGGTGGTTACTGGAATCCAAACCGCTATTCTGGTGGCAACGCTTCTCAGGATTGGTGGAACTAGCTGCTACATGGCTTTCACAACAAGTTCTTGTCTTTTCTTTGTTTGTTGATATTACAGGAATTTACTGCATTTGTTTTGCCTTCGATGAAATAAGTTAAATTTGGGACTGTTGCATTGGCAATATCTGGCATCAAATAAAGCATCTTTGAGTGATTGGTGGAATGTTGTTGAAGAAGACTGGTGATGGATTTCAGTCTCAGTGGTTTGCAGTGTGGATCGTCACTGTTACAGGTCAGGTGACTGTGAAAGGTCTCTGGCTGTGAGGTCAAAGCACATGAAAATGTGCAGTGTTATTCGATGTTGAACTCTCTCAACTGTTCATGATTTTTAAGAAACTCTTTAAGGAGCACCATGGAGAAAGTCAGTTGGCTTACTCAGTTTGTTCAGACTGTTGCTTACTAACATGCCATTTATCTCCTGTTGTTGTTGGGTTGTTGTTTTTTAAGTATGGTCAAGAATTACCAGTCCAAGTTGTTGAAATGTCAAGTTCAAGCAACACATGATAGAATAGGCAGATTATGGAACACAACAATCTGAGTATTTATATATCTTTGGCGACGCTATGAAAGTTATGTTTAAGGTTGTTCTATGCATAGTGACACAGATATGATAGTCATCAACTTGAAGTTTATTTGAACCAAGAGATCTTATAGGGGGCCACTTGTAGAGGCAAAAAAGATCCGAAGTTTTATGAAAGCTCCATATTGATAGTTTGAACTTGGCCATTGTGTAAAGGTCCAAGTTTACTTGTGGCTACTTTCAGAAATTTTTGTTTTATTTCCTGCTCAGTGAAAAAAGCTTTTCTCTGCACTCTAAACCATTGATTTCCAACAGCTCTTAAATTTTTTTTTCAGATTATTATCATAACTAGCTTATAATGTGTTACACAGTAAAAGAAAATATAGTTGAATTAGTAACCTCTGTGTAACGTACCCCTCCCCTCCAAAGGAGAACCATATCTCCTTGTGGGGGAGGATACGGCTACACTAAGGCTATTGAATTAGTTGCAATTACAAGAAACAAAGTGGATAAAGGTAATCATAGTGGACTCCACAATTTAAGATACATCCCAGTTAACTCAACATGGATATTTTAGTATGAGTACATATATACCTATTTACAATACCATTAGGTTAAACGTTCAAATCAGTTCAAATGAGTGTTCTCCTCCAGGGATTCAAATGCACTCAAAAAAATGCTGCATCTGAAAATCTCTTGTATTTATAGGTGACCATGGCCCTTGTCACAAATTTCTGAATTTATACTGAAAGAAAATGTAATATATCTTTAAGAATTAGTTTAGAAACTTGCCAAAAAAAATATCTAATTAAAAAAAAAATTATGAGAAGGACACTTTGTGAACATCAAGAGAACTGTTCACAAGGTTATAGTTGTACAGTAGTTACTCATTTCTTTGGTTGAAGAAAGAAACAGATAGTTTTTATTGTAAATTTTGAGTTTCACAGTGTGTATAAGGGCCATTTACAAACACATTTTAGTCATACTGAGATAATGTTATTTTGTAATACTACAGTTGTCCACTGAAGAATTGTTTTGTAATATTGCAACCATCTGCTGAACTAAGAAAACTTATGTCGCCAAAATATTTAAGAATCTCATAGTAAGTATCAGGAGAGAAGTGTTCCCGTTTTGAAAAAAAGCACTAATTCTTAAACAAGTAATTTTAAAAGATATTTTATTTACAAAAATCTTGCGTGGTTATCTAAATGCATTGTCATGCAAGCAAAAGTGAGCAAATTTCCATTCATGAAGTCCAAGTGAAATAAGTTTTGTATGGACATGAGATAACCAGCATCAAGTAGTCCAGAAGTAAGTGGAATTGATCACTAGAAAAGAAATAGTTGTTTAAGTTGGAAAGTCGTTGTGACCAAAACTTAGCCTATTTTGATATTTGATGACGATCATCTTGGATTAGGAATTTGCAGCTTGTGAAACTGTTGATACAAAAGCTGAGAACATGTAATTTATTCTGATGATCTGAATTTTTGGTGCATTGCAGAAACGATAAGATGGGAAACGTTTGTTTCCCTTTTCTTTTTATAAATGTGTCATCAGTTAGTAAACAACTTTGGGTTAGGGTATGGTTTTCAATGCAATCATGCTTTGATGCAACTCTAAATTCTTAATCATAGTACTGTTAACAGTATCTAAGATATTTATTTTCTTTGATGAACGGGAAAAGAACAGCAAAGGAAGTTATAAACCAGGCCACAGCAAGTAGCCTTATGAAAATGTATTATTTACATAGACCTTAAGGAAATCTTAACGTAGCTATAATTTTGATCGAAGCTAACTTTGTTCCATAGGTGCTTGCGTGTTGCATAGAAGAATTGCGTGACAGCTGGTTGTCATGTTATCACCTACAACCTTATGACAACATTCCTAGCTTTTGAATTCAGGCTGCTTTGGAACAAAATTAACTTAAATCTCACTAGTTAACCTCACAAATCTATGAATTGTGCTCTTAGAAGGCAGCATGTTTGATCAAGACATGCTGTCCATGCAGTAACTTGAATTCATTATTTTAATTTGTTGTTTTAAAAATAGGTTGTTTCAAGGGGAGAGTTAACTGCCAAGGCAGTCAAGTTATTTGTATTTGATGTCAGAAGCCAATAAATTATGACCGTTATAGTGGTAATTGAGTTTGTAATGTTACGGAAAACCACCGAATAATCTGTTTCTTGTGCAGCTAGGCTTGTAACAAGCGAACCCCTCATCCACCGGTAAATTGAATCGGCATTTAGCGGATAACTGTATCAGGTGGACAGACTCCAAATTTATCTCCTTTTGTCGTATGAATCAGTAATAAGTGGACAAGTCAGCGCGTAATATTCGTGTGTGTGTGTGTGTGTTTTCTTAAGAGGACAGCCTCCTAGAGCTTTTCCTATCAATTCACAAGGAATAGAACTACGCTTAAACAAATTTTTAATTTTGAGAAGAGTTCGCGACACAGTCTCCCAGCCCCTTCTCCTGAGTCCTCTGGCCCATTCCACGAGAAGTTATTGGGGAGAAGAATGGAGAGAAAAATCTATACATGATGAGAGCAAGAGGGGAGAGGAACTAATTGCAGGACTTTGTAAACAAAGTAGGCAGGGAGAAGCGTGTCATCCTAGTTGAGGTCACTTTTGTTATTAGCAACAGCTTCCGTGCAGCTGATACGAATCTGTACTTTGTTTCCCCCTTGAAGGTCACGCTATCAGAGGAAACTTAACAGTAGTCGCCATGACCTTTTTCTCCTCTCTTTTTTCTCCTCTCGCTCTTAAAACCTTTGACCCCTCAGTGACTACAATCTAATTTCTTACAATATCATCACTGAATCAAACATGAGGTCACAAGAATGAAGGAAATGATCACCAACTAAAGAAGTTCTGGATTGCTTAACATATTTTCCTTGTTAGCAGCTTGGGAAATCCATGGAAGACACCATGGAGAAAGCGCATACTGATGTAACAATCAAAAGAATTTGCACTCCTTTATCCACCCCCACTCCCAAAGAAGGCACCTAGTGTTTACGTTTATCACTGCGATAATACCTACCACTCCCTTGCATTTTGAGGAGAACTGCCCAGTAAAGAATTTCCGTTCTACAGCGCACGTGTGTGTAGTTCAATTCAGGTTCAAAGTGAAAGCGCATTGGTCAGATAACGCTATCCTGTCAGCGGCCATCGACTCTGCATGATATCACGTGACCCGTTCCAAGCCCCTCCCTCCGCTTTGTTATGAGTATGGCTCCGAATGTTTTCCTATGAACAGAGCTCTATGGTTCTTCTGCCCTTGTATATATTTTGCATGAGCTGCATGGGTTGATTTGTTTTTTGAAAACACTCCAATGTAAACGGATGCGTATTGTGGACATAGGAGAGTTTGTGGGCTGAGGTGTAGCGCAACACTCGTGAGCTTTCTTCGGATGTGACAAGCTTCCCGTGCGTGGCTTAGCGACTCGTTAGAAGTTCAAATTCTTCAGTGAACAGTGCGGTCGTAAATTCATCGCTTGAGATATTCAACATGGCATACGGACTGGACGATATTGATTTGGCTGCGCTGAAGGTGAGTTAGGTTTCTCTTTATGCCCTGACAATCTCTTTTTGGGGGCTGAATTCAAAGATCTTTTGCAATTGATTTCGCAGTATTTTAAGAGCGCCTAAGACCGGTGAACTCACAGGTTGATGAAGATATTGAACTGAGAAGAAATGTGTAATCCTAAGAGCTCTCATTGCATGGTGACATTTCGGCGATATATTTATGAGATGTAATTTTTTTGTGCGATCTACTCGAAGAAGCCGTTGTCCAGACAATTCTAACGTGAAATCCCGTTGATTTTACCTACTGTGCTTTATCTATTTCTTTATCTTGCCTGTAATCTATAACAAAGCTAAGTAATAGGTATTGCCTTTGCAGGATCCGGCCGGAATATTCGATCTGGTCGAAGTTGTTGGGAATGGAACGTATGGGCAAGTACACAAGGTATTGCTGAGAGGATATTAGATAAAATTGCCTGATCAATTCGCGATGTATAATCATTTCTAGCCCGGTAACTCGTTATTCTACAATTCCTGTGCATTTCATTTTTCGTGTGAATTTTTCATGCGATTGAAATAAAGAATACGTTTCTTTTGTTCTAGAATTAATTGCGATTTCCTAGTCGCAGAATAACCAGGCTTATAGCAAAATTAAGGACGATTTTCATGCGAATGTTCTCATGACAATGTGATGGTTGATAATTTGTCAGCTCAACTATTTAGCTTTGAATCGAGAACTGAAAAATCTTTCGCTCTCGAAGGATAAAATTATGTGTTCATTTAGCCAGTTTTTAAGACAGCTCTTTGTTTTTTAACAGCATGATAACAATTTAACAGAAGAATTGACTTCTTTCTTGTCAGACTTCTTATTTCCTCTCTGATCATGTATTTGATAAATTATTGATGCTAAGTGGCAGATAAGAATTTCTGTTGCACGCTAAACGCCATATACTGAAGGATCAGAGAGGATTAAGGAGAGCTTAAAATGGTATGTGATGAAAGAAATTATTGTTTTCATTCCTTCATTTTCATTACCAACCCCATAGAATGGATGTCTCATTTCAGCTCCCTCTTATTAAAAACAGATGTAGAAAGTTTGAAGTAGCTTTTGCTCACCATACCGAAAATGTTTGCGTTAGACGAGAACGGAAAAGTAATCTCTTGCCATTAAGTTTTCTTAATTAATGAAACTTCTCTCGATTCCAAAGTTATCCTATGGATAGAGTGGCTTTCATTCTTTTTTACTAGAACAGAAGGACCAAAACATGTCAGTCAGTGTTCTTTGTTCTTTTAAATTAACTCAATTGGAAACAATTTTAAAGATAATTACCCATTATGAAATGTTATTATTCCAATTTTATAGTAAATAGATAATTGGTTCCTCAGCCCAGTTAAACGACGCAACCAGACTTTCAACCTTCTGTGAAACAGGCAGTATTTTTATTTTTACTCAAGCAGTAACACTGAACAGTGATTTTTGGGAACATTTCAGTATTCAAGTTGCTGCTTTCTGTAACTTAAAACTTTAAGTTGAGCTGTTTTTAAAGAAGTTCCATGACATCCCAGCATGTTTTGTTTGAACTTGTTTATGTTATGGCAGAATTTTCAATTATGATTTGGTTTTTAACATGTGATTTATATCTGAAGGATTGTTATGTAGGAAATAATAATGTTGATGACAAATCTAGCGCAGTGGTTTACTCTGTTGGATCCTCTGCCAATTGCACTGAGAGAATGTTAACTTGATGTTGGGTTTCAACCCTATTTATATTTTATTGAAACAAAATAATTAGGTTTGATCAACTGAGATCATAATGTAACTTGATGACTGCAAAGATTTTCTCAAGCTGACCTTTGAAGCGGTAGCCCTTTGTCAGAACTCAGTTGTCAAAGAGAGGAACATTTTGAATTTTATGATGAGCAGAAGACAAAAAGAAATTCTTTTATCCCTCTGATAGTTATGATCACGGTCAATTCTGAATGAATTATCAGAAAAACTCGCATTATTCTCAGTCAAGCTTGGTACTTACTTGAGGTTTTGTGAACTTCAGTATTTAAAGCATGGGAAACAAATTTGAATATTTGTTTCCTTAACAAATCTAGGGTCGTCACAAGAGAACTGGGCAGCTTGCAGCCATCAAAATAATGGATGTTACAGAAGTAAGTATTCCTTACTAACTCTGTTGAAATATTTTTTTATGGTACATTTATGTAGCCCTATTAAACATTTTTTGCATATTGAATAAGTATTTATCTATTAACTTTAAACCCTGTTATTATATGGCTGTGTCTCGCAAGGACTGGGAACTACCAAATTCACAAATTTGATTGGCTGAAATCAATGTTGATAGTGGTCTAGCTTTTCCCATCTAGACCGGCATCTATACCGGTCTAGAAAAAAAAGGTACAAAGAATATAAAAAATTGGCATACAAGACACAGCCATGTAATAAACATCTTATTAACCAAGCTAGGTCGTTCTGTATGGGAAAATCTTGACCTTGGTCGCTTGTACAGACCTCATTGCGTTCGGTCTGTACTGGCAACCTCAGTCAAGATTCTCCTAGAGAGACCTCACACTCGGTTAAAAAGAACTAAATAGTGACCAGCATCCAGTTTCTCCATACAGTGACACTGCCAAATCATTTGTTAAGATCACGAAAATAAAGGAAATGATGGGCAACTTAAGAAGCTTTGATCATCAAAAAAAATTCTCCTTGCCAGCACTGAAGGAAATGTATGAAGAAAAGAGTATGGAGAATATGCATACTGATGTCAGGGTGTAAAGGGCTAAGGATAATTATGAATTTTTTTTTTTTTTTTTTTAGGATGAAGAAGAGGAAATTAAGCTTGAAATAAATGTTCTTAGAAAGGTAGGTATCCATACACAAGTAAACCCTTGACCTTGCAAAATTACTTGATGAATTCTTGTACACAAGGATTAAAATTAAACTGCAGCACAACCCTCTGATTCCCACGATAAGTACAATAATTTGTTGATAGATGTCATTTTCTAAAATTTCTTATGTATCAATTTGTCAAAACAATGATAACAATTTGTTGCTTTGGTGTTGAACTTTTTGTCAGTTCCTTGAAACTTACAGATGCTTAAATTTGCCATCTTTTTAGTGGAGATACTATGTCAATTTAGCTGGACATTCTGATGAAATTGTGTGTTTGTATTCTTTAGTTTTCTCATCATCGGAACATAGCTACATACTATGGAGCTTTTGTGAAGAAGGGGTTACCAGGACAAGAAGACCAGCTCTGGGTATGTTATTGATTATAGTTCATGCACCTCTCTATGGCCACTTTTAATAGGACGTGCTAAAAGAGAACCATGGAAGCTTCAATGGCCCAGTGGAAAATTGAACTCTGGACTGAGAGGTCTGGGCACAAGACCTGACTGTGTTATTGTAATGAATCCTTGGGTAAAATACTTTACTCTCACCGGGTCTCTCTCTCTACCCAGGAGTGTAAATTGATACTTAAAACCAGTTAGGATGTGCACAAAAATGGCAGGGGGGAGGGACCTATAGTTGACCACTTCATCCAAGTGGAATAGACAGTCTCCTAGTGCTACAGAATTCAAGGACAGTCACCTGCAATTATTGGTCACATGGACTATCAGCCTCACTCCCCCTTCCCCCTCCCCCATCCCCCCTCCCTCTCCCCCTCCCTCTCCCCCTCCCCCCTCCCCCTCCCTCTCCCCCTCCCCCCTCCCCCTCCCTCTCCCCCTCCCCCTCCCCCTCCCTCTCCCCCTCCCCCCTCCCCCTCCCTCTCCCCCTCCCCCCTCCCCCTCCCTCTCCCCCTCCCCCCTCCCCCTCCCTCCCCCTCCCCCTCCCCCCTCCCCCTCCCATCACAGACTTTCAGACAACCCTTTTCATGACTTTAATCTTGTTTGATATGATTTAAATAGAAGCAGTCCTGTTTCCTAGTTTTTATTTGAAGTAGTGTTCAAGGCCAATCTAAGATTAATGGCTGTCTAGTCAGACAATCTCCTATTACACTCTTATGGTGTGATTATATGTTCTAAAGCATTATTTGTTCATTTTTTTGTCAGCTTGTAATGGAGTTTTGCGGTGCAGGGTCCATAACAGACCTGGTTAAAGGTAAATTTACGAGTAATTTTTCTCCAGTAAGGTTTACACTATAATGCAATTTAAACCAAATATATAAAAGGGTAAAGCTTGAATTCCCAATGACATTTTTTTGTCTTTGTTTTAAAGCTTCAAGAGGAAAAGCTTTAAAGGAAGAGTGGATCTCATATATTTGTCATGAAGTGCTTAATGTAAGTTTTCCAGTGCATCTATTACCAGGCATTTGGGGTGTCACTGATGATATTTATTGTTGTCAGGTTTAAAACTCTCTTCTGTTTTTTAGGGAGTTAGTCACCTTCATCAAAACCATGTCATTCACAGAGATATAAAAGGACAGAATGTGCTACTAACAGACAGTGCTGAGGTGAAATTAGGTAAGGACATTGCACTGTACAATATTTGTTTTTTTATAACTTTTTTCAGTGGCTGGATTATTTCACTTATCAATTCAACACCAATTAAGAAGTTTAGAGCGTGATCAAATGACTCTAATCCGCCAATCATAGCTTAGCTCCAGATGCATCAGCTGAAGGACTTACTGCAGCATAGCATACATTTTTTTTTTTGAAATGCCATTTGAACATTGAAGGTGCAGTTATAAGTTCACGTACTCCATCTGATAAAACTGAATGGCGTGAGTTGTACCAAATGTTGTGCTGCTGTGATATTCATTCACAAACTCTTATTATGCAGTTGATTTTGGAGTTAGTGCTCAGTTGGACAGAACCATTGGAAGACGAAATACCTTCATTGGTACTCCTTACTGGTAAGAAAAGCTGTGTGTGTGTTGTAATTCATGAAAACATAGTGAAGGCATTTTTTCCTCCAAGCAAAAAGTCAGTTATTTTGCACCCTAATGTGGAACTGTTGAAAATCTTTTTAGTTCAGTCAGAATGTGGACATGTGAAAGAGAAACTTCAATTGATACTTTTCATCTTTTGTGAAGCTAAAATATAAAGAGGTTCAAAGCATGATTACTTATGACACAAAAATGCTGATTTACATGATGATTTTATTGTAGGATGGCACCAGAAGTAATTGCTTGTGACGAGCAGCCAGATGCCACTTACGACAACAGGGTAAAAAAAATTTTAGGAATAATTTTTTGTCTTTATACCTCTGAATAGATGCACTGATAAGGTTCTTTTAGTGGGTAGCACATCAGAAGGAACAACAGCACTAAGAAAAATAATTTTGACCTCACGACCCCCTCCCTCCCCTCTACATACATACATACATACGTTAGTTGACCACTCCCCATGGGGGCTTTTCAGGGCCAATTCCCACCCATCCCACCCCAAGGGAGGACATCCACAACACAGTATTCTCGTGCGTGGGAAATTAACGTCTCC
Organism: Stylophora pistillata; assembly: GCF_964205215.1. Lineage (NCBI taxonomy): Eukaryota > Metazoa > Cnidaria > Anthozoa > Scleractinia > Pocilloporidae > Stylophora > Stylophora pistillata. The sequence goes on from NC_142525.1 coordinate 1,240,377, forward strand.
TACCCCTAACCCTGCAGGAGACGGGCCCTACGGTTTATTCGTCCTTATCCGAGAAGACTAGAATATCTATCCATTTCTTGATGTGTAGAAAGGTAGCAAATTCTCCTCACTTATTTTAAGACCATGAGTATCGGTCAGGCCGGGGCTTGAACCCTCAACCTCCCGCACAACACAATCCAGCGCTCTAACCAATTGAGCTAACTGGGAGGGGGTTAACCAGGAGGTCCTCTAAAGATATAGTGAGATTTTGAGGGAGGAAAGGGCCAATGTTGCATCTCAAGTCATTGTTTTTAGAGGTTACCACCATTTTTCTGTTCTGTTCTTTCCCTTTAGAAGCACAATTATAATGTATTGTCAAGTGGTTAGGTAATCAGGATTGAGAAAAAAATATACAAAGTCTGATTTGCCAGTAAATTCTCTCAATTACAACAAAAGAAACTTATAGCAGACAGCAGGGAGATCTGATATTGCAATCTTTGAAGAGGAAGGGTTAAAATGAATTTGAATTGAGCAGAAAGTTAGCAACTTTGAGTTGAAGTGATTAAAGATTTTTTTTGGTTATTATTTCAGTGTGATATGTGGTCCATAGGAATCACTGCAATTGAAATGGCTGAGACTCAGCCACGTGAGTACTGTTTGTTATTAATGATTGGGAATTGAAATCACAAATCTTGTTCTTCATTAGATGGTCATGAAAATATTACAAGTTAACAAAGACAGAACTTTCTTACACAGCTTTATGTGACATGCATCCAATGAGAGCTTTGTTTCTGATCCCACGGAGCGATCCTCCACGCCTTAAATCAAAGAAGGCATGGTCAAAGAAGTTCCATAATTTTGTCAACACATGCCTGATCAAAGATTACCAGCATAGACCGACAGCAGACCAGCTCTTGCAGGTAACTCTGTCAGGATCATTGTTGTTTTCAACCTTACTGCCATCTTCCTTTTTCACCTTGCCATTATAGTCATTTTATATTAGTCATTGTTGCAATCATCAGCGGCAACATGGTCATCACTATAATTACATCGTACAAATAATAAACATGCTTTGAATGGTTGAGCTTTTATTGTCCATGCAATTTGTAAAATACAGCCTATTGAAGGTACAGAGTTTTGAACAGTAATTGGTTTTCACCCGAGTTTGAATTTGCATATCATTCTTATCCATCACACAAGCTTCTCTCTAGACCCAGCTCATCAGGAGGAATTTTAAGATTAAGAGATCGTGTACCCTGCTGGCAGAGGCATTTATTTGTTAACTTCTCCTACGGTCCACGTAAAAATAAAGTCCTCTGCGCTCAGCCTGTTAAATCTTTTTTGAGCATGTGTGACCTGTTGCTTAGAAACAAATGAGTTCCCGGTAGTACTCGGCCAACTATATAGCTAAATAGGATGCATGTGCATAAAAAGGTGTTTAAAACAGGCTCTGACTGGTTTTGCAAATCAGAGTTTTACAACCCGGGGAGCAGGGTTGGTGTAGTGGTGAGAGCCTCACCTTCCACCAAAGTGTCCCGGGTTTGATTCCCGGACCCGGCATCATAAGTGGATTGAGTTTGTTGGTTCTCTACTCTGCTCCGAGAGGTTTTTCTCCGGGTACTCAGGTTTTCCCCTCTCCTCAAAAAAACCATCATTTGAATTTATTTAATTTAGAGTTTATTTAGATTTACACACAACCCCACAAGCTGTTCAGCTTTAAACATTATCGTGTCTAAATAAAGGTGTTATTATTATTATTATTATTATTATCCACAAACTTGGATAATTCTCAGCTGCATTCTTGAAGAAGATTTAACAGACCGAGCGCAGAGGACTTTATTTTTACGCAGACTGTAGGGGAAGTTAACAAATAAACGCCTCTGCCAGCAGGGTAGAGATGGTGTAAAAATGAGTAGAAAAGCTGAAAAATTGAATTGACAGATTTGTATTATCTTAATGCTTTGGCTTTTGGGCTACCCAAGTACCTTGGTTTATTCTGTAAAAGGTGAAACGAAGGTAATGTTTTTTTTACTTCAGCATGAATTCATCCGTGATGCAAGATCTCACGAAAGGAAGATAAGAATTGAATTGAAGGATTTCATTGACAGGATGAAAAAGAAGAGAGGTTAGTGCAGTTGTTTGTTCTCTTCTAACTTGTGGAAAGATATTGGACCATGGCTAGTCTTTTGGTGTTTTGTTGCACAATTGACCACTTTCATAAATGGCTGCCAGATTAATATTCTTTTGTTTAAATTTAAATTAGCCTTTCTGGCCGCGCTTGAGATAATGAATTCTTTTGAATTTTGTTCTGGAGAAGGAGGCCAGAGAGGCTAATTTAACTTTAAACAAAAGAACATTGATCTGGCTGCCATTTATGAATCAAAGTGGTCTATAATTATAGTATTTTCTGCTTTTTCTTTGCAGCTCCACCTGATCATGAAGAAGAGTATCAGTATTCAGGAAGTGAAGAGGAAGATGAACAGCTGTTAGCGGGAATGATTGCCGAGGAAATGGGGTGAGAACCTTGTTATCAGGCAAGTTTATTCTTGCCTCTTGTTGAAATATTTCTTCACTTTAAAGAAAGTTAGAGTGAAACGCTATAACAAGATAGGGACCTGGACACTACATATGATTTGCCTGATAGGGGACCGGTGCGAGCTTTTCGTACCACGTTGTTCTTATTACAGGTTCTCATCATTCTGTAGCAAGAATGCTCATCTCTATTAAATGAACGTCTCGGTGAAATGGATTAATTCCTATCTATGACGAGAACATGTAACAAGAACAACGTGGTACAGGCGGCTCACACCGGGTCCCTATCAGGCAAATCATATGTAGTGTCCAGGTCCCTATCTTGTTATAGCGTTCCACTCTAAAAGTAGTACCTGGTAACCAGTGTTGGGTTACAAAAGTTTTAAGTTCAGTTTTTGAGTGTTTTGTCTGACTTTTCTTGTAAGGATATCTTCTCACTTCAAAACTAAATGACATTCCTGACTCACCTTACTCATGTTTTTTCCTACAGAATTGTAAATGTTCAGTCAACCTTGAGAAGAAATTTAACCCTCATGCAAGGAGGAACTTTTGGAAGAGGTGAGAATATGCGAATAAAAGGAATTCAAAATGTTAGAGATATCTTCATAGCTCTGATCAAACCTGTTGTTTTTCAGTGTGATTGTTTTTCAGTGTTAACCGCCTCCCGGTTAGCTCAATGGATAGAGCACTGGACTGTTGTGCGGGAGGTCGAGGGTTCGAGCCCCGGCCAGACCAACACTCAGGGTCTTAAAGTAATTGAGAAGAATTTGCTGCCTTTCTATAACATCAAGAAATGGTTTAGATATTCTAGTCTTCTCGGATAGGGACGAATAAATGGAGGTCCCGTCTCCTGCAGGGTTAGGGGTAGGAGACATTAATTTCACACGCACGAGATTTCTGTGTGAAGGATGTCCTCCCCTGGGGTGCGTTGGGTGGGTTTATTAGAGGGCCATGTGTTAGAAAACTCTTTACTGGGTTAATCGTGTATCTACCCTCTCGAAATAAAGAACATTGTATTGTATTGTATTGTCATACTGGACAAAAGGTTTCTTATTGATATTGTTTAAGTCAATGTTTATTGCAAAACATTTGTAGCATAAATTGTCAGTGATCTTCCAAGTTATTTATATCATTAATAAACTGAGCCATTCTTGTTTAGGTCATAATTATCCACCTAGAAGGACAAGTAGTGGCAGCAGTCCAGTGAGTTATACATTTTCATTGCTTTCGTTTTTTTTGTTTATTAAAAGTACAAAAGAAGGTTTTCTACAGAATTTTGAATTCTTTAAAAATTGGGGAAACTTTTAAACTAAACATTAGACCTTGAAAAAGTATGGAAATAACTTTAGTTCTTTTAAAGTTAATGGAAACTTTCAAGCTGATTTCTGGGTTATTACACCATTTGGTAGTTGAATTCCACATGAAACATCTTGACCAAAATGTTGAACTAGCATAATCAGAAAAGTTCCAGTTTTTAAGGCAAACTCTTGACAACCTCTTTTCCTATTAGGTAACTTTATTTTATCTCAATCTTGAGTCTAAAACTTGAAAATAATGGTATGAAAGAGATGTGAATTTTGAACACTTAAGTTTTTACAAACCCTGAAACAAGGCAGCTAGTCTCTTTGTCTATGTTGGAGCCACTGTTTGGTCACACAACATGCTAGTGAAAGATAGCGCTTTGTGTGTCAAGACTAAACAATGGCTGTGAAAGCGAATATCACCCTCTTTGAGTTTACAAAGTTGTTTTTCCATTCCTTCCTGTTATAGGAAATGAACCCCAACCATGTCCCTCCGCAGCACATGGGTGCAACTGGTGGCTATGATAATGATGTGTTCCTGGACTCAAGCGTTGACAGCTTTATGACATTTCAAACAGATGACACCCTGACAGCATCCAGCCATTCACGACATCGGTGAGACTTACAGTCCAACTTTTGCTATTTAGCTACACATGTAGATGCCATGTTCCATTATCACAGGTCTGATTTCTCTGTACCTTGTAGCCAGCAACTTGAAGTATTGTTTGCCCTTTTGTATTGGATGCTAAGTTATTCAGGGCTCCTAAGAGATTTAGGTTAGATGTCTGGTTGATAATATTTGACATAAGAAACGTTTTTATTAACATCATTATGCATATTCATCATTCTCTTTTCTGCACATATCCTTTGGTACAGATAAGGAGAATTTTTTTGCCAATCAAAACCTCCTGGGTTGGCAATCAATTCCTTTGTTTCCATGGTAATAATGTCTTATTCAGCATTAGTACTGGAAAGGGAAACTAGATGCAGGTCGCTCTTGACATTTAAGGATTAACTTCTTGTTTCAGTGTTTCAATGGATGGACAGCAAGATGGTGAATCCACATTGCGACCTCAAAGGGAAGGTATGTAGTTACAACACATTTCTGATTTATAATTCAAGTGCTAAATGTCTCCTGGCTAGCTTTAATGATGACTTCTGCCAAGGTTATTGAAACATCAGTCTCTGTAACACACAGCAATCCATATCAGGAATATCGTTGCCAGAGAAATCAAACCTCACTGTCAAGTGTTACTTTCAGTTGGTCTACTGTTGTGGTTAAATTTTTATTTTCAAAACTGATCTCCCTCTCAGCTCACCAAGAGGATGTGGATGGCTATGACACAATGGTAGTAAAGGACGACGATGATGACTCGGTATTAAGCTTTGTTCTTTGTTTTGTTGCTGTCGTTTTTGTTGTTGTTGTTTTTCTTTTTTACTGAGTTATAATTAGTTCATTAAGCTGTTGGTGGTTTAGTAAAATGTTCACTCTATTATCGAAGTATGTACCTTTCTTTTGCTTCCTTGTGCCAAGATAGTGCTTTATGAGTATAGTTACTGATTGAAATTTATGAAACAAGCACTAAGCTCTCATGTTTCCAAGAGTGAATGGGTCACGTTTTAATATTTTTCTCCGACAGTCTAGTGCCTCAACTGCCAGTATTGGTGAGACAAGTAACCCCACTCGACCCCTGACGAACAATCTGCCGGATGTGCTGCCAACGCAACAGCAAGTAAAGGTATGAGGGGTGGGGAGGGCTGGGCAGAAATATGCAATAAATATCACAGGTCTGCGATGTGTGCAGAGAATGGGTTATTGAAATTTTCGAAAACCATGTTAAATTTTAATTTTAAGATATTACTTATAACTTATAAGATCTTAAATGAGCAATCTACTAGTTATTTAGAACCTATTATACAAGAATACCACCCATCAAGAACACTGAGATCATCAACACGCTTACAGGTATGCATCCTACCTATTAAATCCAATTCCTATGGCGGACGCGCTTTTTCAGTATCTGCACCGAAACTATGGAACTCAATTCCCGAATATATTAAAAGAGCGGAAACAGTAGAAACATTCAAAACTAGGCTTAAGACATTTTTGTTTAAAAAACATTACTGTTAATTAATTACTTATTCTTATGTCTTATGTCTTAATAATCTGTTGTTAGGCGCATTGAGATTAGAAATGCGCCCTATAAGCATCTATTTATTAATCATGTCCACGATAACTTTCGGAACGTTTGACTGTTTCTTCTTTTTTAACTGTTTGGGTGATTTTTCTGGTGAAATCTTACTTCTTAAACACATGGATTTTCTTCGCCTCATTCGCCATCTTCCTGGTATCTGACAATTTTATTTATTTATTTATTTATTTTTTTTCAATTCAGAAGTCTCCTGATGATCGCCGTAAGTCATCAGATGAATCCATCGCTTCCTCCATTGTACCTCAGGATCCCAGGAGAGACAGGAAATTCTCTAAACAACGAAGTTTTGGCTTCGGTCGTCAATCCCAAGCTCCTTCAGAGGTTTCGGTGAACTTGACTCCTGACAGAACTTCAATTGCTAACGTGGATGATTTGGGAGTAAGTTGACTCGCTAGTTGATTGCCAGAACAGACACCATAGTTTTTTCGGTTATCTAAGACGAACACGGAGGACTGTTCACGGGCGCGGCGGGCAAATGAAACTATTAATTGAGATATTATTTTCCTCCCGCGATCGCTTGTCGCGCGTGTGAAAAATCCGCACTCACCTTCCGCGCGTGTGACTGACTCTTGCACGCCTTCCTAGCGTACAGCTGATTCACGTGTGTAAGTGATTTGTGTTGTTAACTCGCCCCTGCTCGAAGAAATAATTTGCGCAGGTTATACTCTATACATGAACGACGAAAATATTAGTTCAAAAACTTTAAAAAAATTTCATTTCTTTCAGATGCCGCAGATAAGAAAGTACAAATACAAATTCCGAACAGAAATCTTATGTGGAGCACTTTGGGGTACTGAAGAATTTACAGTTTTCTATCTTATGATTCACCATTAATTTTTGTGGCCTTTTGATTTAAATCAAATCTCGTAATTCTTGTTCTTATGGTATTTTTAAGGAGTCAATCTTCTTGTTGGAACAGAAAGTGGATTATATTTACTGGATCGGAGTGGTTATGGCAAAGGTGAACATGATTTTGTTTGTACTTAAATCCTCCCCAGTTTTCCCGATCTTTTTTTATAGCAGTTTGTTTCCTGTTTCAATGTCTTAATGTCTTTGTGTGTTTGTCTGGTCTGTTCTTTTATTCATTGAATTTTAACGTTACTGAAGATGTGGTGTCCTTTTCTCAGTTTTTCAACTGATATCCAGACGCAGATTCCAACAGATAGATGTACTGGAAGGAATAAACGTTCTTATTTCCATTAGTGGTAAGTTTTTCTTTCTCTTCTATTCGTATCTCATCCTTTTAGTTCGAATTGTTTTATCTATTGCTTGATTTTTAAGCACTTTGAGTTCCTGTTGACTTTAAGTTTGAATCAAGCGTCCACTTTCAACCTTTGACAATTTTACTTAATTTTGTAGGAAAACAAAACAAACTTCGTGTGTATTACCTGTCATGGTTGAAAGCCAAGATTCTAAAAGGAGAAGAGGTAAAGAACTTCGTCGCTCTTTAAAACTCCTATGTCTTCATTTTTCGCAGACAAAACGAAAATGTGTTTGGACTTTTTTGTAGGTATCTTTGTAATGCTCTATGTATTTTCTCTCTTGTTTTGTTTTTGTTTTTTATTTGTATGCAGGCGGAGAATCTCCGAAGGCAGAAAGGTTACACAACAGTCGGTGATCTGGAAGGATGTGTTCACTACAAAGTTGGTAAGAATGATTCAAATATTTAACAGGAGGAATTTTCTGGAATGTTATCCCGATTTCCATAATATGAAACGACTAGGAGTACTACCCCTCCCTCGGGAGGGACGATAGGTTGTCATGGGTCATTATCTGCTTTCCCCTCTCCCTCCCCCACCCCACCCGGTTAGTTCTGGGTTGAGAGGGGTACTAGGAGAGTAGATTGTCTTGCCAGGGTACGAACCCAGACCTCTCTGTCTGGAATTCAGCGCGGTAACCATCACGCAACGTCGTATCCCAGATATAAACTGTGAATATTGACCAACTTCTCTCTTGCCTTGCAGTGAATTTCCATCGAATTAAATTTCTTGCCATCGCCACTGAAAATAAGATTGAAGTTTACGCGTGGGCTCCGAAGCCATATCACAAGTTTATGGCTTTTAAGGTGAACTCAATTGAGTAGCTACTGCATAACTGAATTTTTGATTGTCGATGGTTTTTTTTAGCTCACTGTCTCAAACATCGAGCCGTAGAACGAATCTTTGAGCCCGGTACTTTGTGTGGAAACTTTCCGAAGGAACACTGGACGCATCCGTGATTAGGAAATCATAATCCCAGTCTCACCCCTATCCATTCGACCGGGTGGGTAGATTAGAAATGGGGAGAGTGTACTTAAGTTGCTGCCAAAGTCTACAGGATCTCTCATGAATTTCTTGTACTAAGCACTTTCTGATCACTTCCATCTAGTTCTCATCGAGAAGTGTTTTTTTTTTCTTTCCGCAGTCCTTTCCGTACTTGCCCCAGAAACCTCTGATGTTGAATGTGACGATAGAGGCGGAAAACAGCAGACTAAAAGTCTGTTACTCCTCTGAAATAGGTCAGTGCAACCTTACCCTCTACCCCTCCCCCCTGGAAAAAAACTCCCCAGTACTTACTCGTCACAAATTTTATAAAATATTATTTCTACGAAAGGAGAACTCGAATTTCTGAGCGCAGAGGGTGCGACGAAGTGCCCCAAGCCTCTGTTTGATAACGAGGGTAAGTGAGAAACCTGTCAAATGACAAGGATTCAGCTCTCATTGGCGTACAATTCATTTACACCAAAAAGGTTTTGCGGTTTGCCTCAATTTGCAAGGGACGGTTTTGGAACTCGGGGATGGCTCGTAAATCCTAGAGGTTCAGATTGCGGTCATAAATAATAAAATCACTCGATTATATCCTCTTTCATTGTGTTATTTGAATACAGAGAGGAAACCGGAGAGAATATGCTTATTCATCCAGTTTTGTGTTGTAGGATTTCATGCTGTCGACTTGGACTCAGCATCAGTTAACGATTTATTTATTCCCAATCAGGTCAGTTTGATCGAATGATTTCTTTCCTGTTGTCGTTGTCAATATTGAACAATGTTTTTCCAGGAAGTAAAGGAATACTCATTTCAGGAATTATGTTAGGTCGAAGTTGATTCTCATTTTCACTCTTTTTCTTACGTTTTTACAGCTTCAAGAAAATTTCCAGCCGCATGCTATCATACCTTTACCAAGTAAGGATCGTTGTGATTTTCTCCCCTCTAAAGAGAGACGAACCATATGGAGACTGTTAAGGGGAATTTGTGATTCTGTCAGCCGTTTGTTTCAATGATATCAAGTCAGATGTTTACTGTTTCGCTTTTTTTAAGTCGACCTGGAGTTTAACTCTTTAATGAGTGAAAACTGTCTTTGCCTTTTTCGATGTTGTTTAGCTGGTTGTCATTGAGTGTTCCTATTGTGTTTTAGGTTCGAGTGGTTTAGAACTTCTTCTCTGTTTTAACAGTAAGTACAATTGCATAACTAACCTAAAGAGCTTCGCTATGAGTTTTGAGGTTTCTCAAACCAGCATAACTTTTCATCGGATCTTAGAGTTTCCTTCTAAGTTCGAGCGGTTCTGTCCGATTTCAACCTCTTCTGTCGGAGCCATTCGATGTTTGACGAAACCCTCCGTAACTGCAGGGAACCTTACGAAATTAGACGTAATCGTCCGAATTCATACGAAATCGACCGAAATCAGGCGGAAACGTCCCGAACGGACGAGTCCGACCAAACTGAGAGGAAACCATCCAGAGTAGGATGGAATCTTCTGCAATGAAACGCTAGGGTTTAAAATTGTATGGAAACGGATTGTTTTGTTGGAAATGCGACGAAATGGTTTGGTCGTTAGCATTACAGCATAACTTATATTTTAATTTAGAGTTGTAATACTGCTACATTTTACCTAGATGAGGGTGTTTATGTGAATACGAATGGAGAACTGGTGAGACATGCTGTGTTGCAGTGGGGGGAGACCCCTTACGCTATCGGTAAGTCTTCCATTAACAAAAGGATTAACTCTACTTCGGTTTCAAATTATTTTTTAAAAAAAAATTGTCAAAAAGGTATTTTAAAATTGTCAGCACTTTTCAAAAGTTGGCGGTAAAATCTCGCGCTTGTAAAGAAGCACTTTCGCCTTTAAAATTACCCTTGGCGTACTATCGCTCTCGTCAGGAAAAATTTTGAGACGTTTTCAATTGAGCGCCAAAAGCAATTTTTGCTTTAGACTATTCCGCGTTGTGATTGGTTTAGACAACACGTACTACTTTCTCGACCAATCAAATTCCAAACTAAAACCAATTACAACTCGGTGACTCGCGTTTTCCCGCGCTTCAGACAGATTGACAATTCTGAGATCTCATTGGCTACTTGTGATATAAGCCATTGTCTTGATTGGCCTCAGTGATCACTTTGATTTTGGTTTGACGACACCCAATCGAAAAGAACTCTATTTTTTACAATTTCAACTTTTATTGCAGCTCATATAGGCTCCGGACAAATCATGGGATGGGGAGAAAAGGCCATTGAGGTGCGATCTGTGGAGACGGGCCTTCTGGATGGTGTGTTCATGCACAAAAGAGCCCAGACGTTTAGATTCCTCTGTGAGAGAAACGAAAAGGTTAAGTCTCTCCTAAATCTTTGTGTCTGTGGTCATGTGACACGGTTACGCATTTCGTTTGACGATGTGTTGTCATGCTAATTCTAAAACTTGTCACTCTTTTGTAATTTTTGCTCTTCTTCATTTCAGGTTTTCTTCGCTTCTCGGTCGAGTTCGAGTGGCCAGATTTACTTCATGACGCTGAGCAAGACATTTAAAAACTTTGGTTACTGATGTCTACACAAACTGCTCTTTGGGAAGGAAATGAAGTGGTGGCTCATGAAAGAAAGCACGCACAAAGCAACAGTGGTGACTTGGGACCGCACAGAGTTCAGAAGGAGTTGGGTTTTTTTTTAACTGAGAAGCAGAAAACCTTCGTTCATAATCCATCTGAAAAAATCTGCAGAATTTTACGTGTTCCTCGGACTAGGTTTTCTAGGTTTGGGGTTTAAAGTTTAGAAAACCTTGGTCTAATTTTTGCCCTTATCACAATGAACTGAGAGGTGTGTTTTAGCTGCGAAAAGATTCAACTCTTCATTTTTTATGCAAAGATTAACATTAGAATTTATTGGTTGCGTTTTAGTAACACGTCACAAAGGGTAAGATTTAATGATTTGTTAACAAAAGTAAACGCTAAAACGAGACAAAACAAAGCAAAACGAGGAAAGTTAATGGGGAGAGGTTTAATCGCGACTTTGAAAGCACAGAATAACTTCTCCTGAGAAGCTCTGTATAAAGTCTTTTCTTATCCATGTAAATACAGATTGAGTTTGTTTAAGTGCGTTTTTTTGTTTTTTTTTACACATTGAATTCAGTTATTTTAAATCATGCTTTCAAATGTGTATTTTAATGAGAACGTTTTGGTTTTGGATGATGTTTTAGCGCTCGGCCTGAATTCGAGAGTAAGCCATTTATTTTAAACAGGGTTAGAGATTTTTTTAAAATCTTTTTTGAATACTTCTTAGTTTTAGGGGGGCCAATGAACTCTGACGCGCAAGACTCGTTTAATTAGAGAAGAGAGCCCGTGTTAGTTGTATAATCGGGTAGTTCGTGCGACGTTTCGTAGAAATTTCGGTAACTTCGGTCTCCGAACATTGAGCACGAATAGTGTGCTTTATTTATTAACTCTAGAGGCGGGACCTTGTTCGTTAACACAATTTTGTACAGAACACTTTTAACTCGACCAAATTATTGCAAAACGAATTGAACGAAAAGCTAAAAATGTTACTGTGTGATACGCGACGATTTGTCGTGTTTTTTCATGATTTAAAAACTTAAAGTTTTTATTGTTTTTATTGTACTACGGTAATTTATACTGTTCTATTATTATATGGCTGTCTCACAAGGACTGGGAACTACCGAATTCACGAATTTGATTGGATGAAATCAATATTGAAAGCGGTCTAGATTTTCCCATCTAGACCGGTCTAGAAAAAATGATGCAAAGAATATAAAAAATTGGCATACAAGACACAGCCATATAATAAACAGCTTATTAAACGAGCTAGGTCGGTCGCTGGTACAGACCTCACTGCGTTCGGTCTGTACTGGCGACCTCGGATTCTTCCATACAGACCTCCCGCTCGGTCAATAAGAACTAAGTATTAAAATACGGTTTTATTGAATGACTGAGCGGTCATGCTCTTAATACACCACCGAGCTTATATCTCGTGTCGCTTATCTGTTAAAAAGAGCGTTGTAACCCGTAAAGTAATGGTGCTTCCTGAAAAGTGCCCTATTGGTCATGAAAAGCTTCCCCATAACATAAATACTGATTTGTGTGAAATTGTAGTCTCTAAATTGGTGAGGTTCCTCAGTGGCAATGCATAGAGTGAAGGTAGCAAAACATTAAAACAATTTTAATGAGCGATGAACAAGTTAAGTTTTATTATTTTAGATACAGTATTTTGCGTAGACGCCCTAGCTTGTTATCAGTGCTAAATAAAAGTGCGAATATAGATCACCATGTTTTTTAATAAAGCGGAATGGTTAGTAATCCTAGCCTGTCTTCGTTTGATAAGAATTGTTATCCAGGCTACTCTACAATGGTATGCTTCCTCAAGTATGTCCTCTGTTAAAGCAAGTTCTCTTCCTTTGATTCTATTTGTTTCTTATTTTCTTTGTTCTCTTTGTTCTTTGTTCTCCTACTTTAATCTTCTTTTTCCTCCCGAGACTGCGAGTCGACAGTTCTTTACGGGTTTAACTTGTCTACACCTTAAGCCTTTTTAAAGCAAACGTGATTTTACTGGAGACCGGAAGGGGGAGCGGGGTGCGATGTAATTGCTAGTCCATTCTATATTATATTCCTTTTCTCAATTTGGTCAGGGACCCTCTCTGGGTCCCACGGTAACGGGATTGTCAATGAATAAAGGCTGATGGTTTCGAAAGAAACTGTTTGGGGCTGCGTTGGTGGGAGTAACGAAATAATTTGGATATATCAACAAAGTTGAAGTGATAAATTGGCCACCGTAACGATTCTAAAAGCTGACGTTTCGAGCGTTAGCCCTTCGTCGGAGCGAATTGAGATTGTCACATTGTTACGCCCAGTTCTTAAAATGTTAGCCCCAGTCGAAATATGCTTCTGCGACACGAAATAAATATTTTTTTCTCTAACCAACGAGATCAGCGTGATACGTTTAAGAAAGTTTTAACAAGCTGTATAATTCGATGTTATTGTTCCTCCACTCTGAGTTGAACGCGTTTAATTGACCTGCACTCAGGCATTTCCTTCTTTTTTGCTTTGTTTGGTTATTGTGGGGTATTTTGTTTCACATTTTTTTTGGTTAGCGCGCGGGGGCAGGGGGTGGGAGTAGAAGGTGCCTTATTTTACTGCAATTTTGAGACACAACGAAAGACGCGCCCAAAATTAGCATAACAAGAATGCAAGATAAACAAGTGTACTTGTCTCAGGAGATATCAGCTGAGCAAAGGAGCGCTCAGGGCAACAGTTGGGACGCAGTTTACAGCAGCACAACTCTGGTAATTTGGACCTCTTATTTCTGTCAAAGAGAAGAAAAATCCTGCTCATGAAACCATATTTTCTGTTGTGCTGCAGAGGTCAGCGCTACGAAGACTTTTACCTAGTACAATGCTTGTAGCGCGAAACGGAAGCATAAATAGCCGGAGCAACGAAAAAGGTTTGAACGAATTGGAAGATACTGTTGGAAGTGCCGGTGGATCATCTTTTGCTGATATCTGGGACTGTACAAGCGTTGAGGTTAGAATGGAATTGTTTTGATTAAACGTGATATAATACTCGCTCTGGCTTGAAGATGATCATTTGTTAGGACAAAGGCCAGTTTCGGTTTGTGCATCGCGTGCAGGTCGCTGTCAAATTGAATTATCTTGGAATTCTTACATAATTTCCTTGTAAGATTTTCAGCTGAAAGTCGTTAAAGGTTTTTTCTTCTCTTTCGAGAACGTTCGCGGAGTTTTCCAGGTAAATATTACACAATCTTTCTCAGAAAGTTAAACTTTTTAAAGTTTAACTTTTATTAAGTTATAATTAAATGTATGTGTTATCAAACTTAGAATGATTCACGCTTCTTCCTCGATCGTAATTTTTTTCCAGTTATGACGCGTTCCTGATCCGAGCATTGCGTATTTTTTAATTTAAACAAACGCTTTTATGGCAATGTTTGCAGTCGTAAATATAGAACAGTTAACGGAAAATTTTCGTATAACCCCATACCACTCAAAAACAAAGCCGAAGTCCCAAAGGTTATCTGTTGTTTTGCCTCTGTTTTCTTTTATCCAAGAATTGTATGCATAATGAAGTATGAGATTATACAGAAATCTTGCCCAGCTAATTAACTACCACTAGCACCACATCAACCATCTTTCAAGACATGATTTCTCATAAATTTGACCACTTTATATTTCGATTTTTATCACGGTTTTTTAATAGTTACGATGCGATAAGCTTACTTTTTCAAGTTTATTGAGATAAAATAGACTGACATTTTAACATTGTAAGAAATAGACAACTTTTTTGAGAGACATGTTTTGGCATGCTTATGCCATCTTCAATCAATGAGTAACAGACCGTGAGTAATTACTTAACAGACAAGTAGATGAATGAAATATTTATCTCAACAAAAGTTTCATAACACAGAAAAAGGATCAATAGGAAACCTGATGTGGGAAAGAGTTGAGCTTCTCTTTCTCCTGATACAAGGGGGTAGGGAAGGTCAGATGCATCCTCAACCTCTCCTCCCTTTTGGTATTTCTTTGATGTGGGGGACACTCTTAACTATAGAGAAAAGCACCACAACATGGATGCATCACAACTCGAGAATACATGTTCAAACACGAAGTAACAAAAGCTATATATCCAGTGTTATATCATTGTCAATGATATTTGTGAACTGACTTGTTACAGATCAGAGATCAAGAGAAAGGAGACTTCAATGCTACAACTAGCCTGTTGTTAACATGTAAAAGCCAGGTTATTTATCCTTATTTCTACATACTCTCCTTGGTAAGTTTAGAATCCATGATTAACCCAACACAAAGACGCAGACCAAACTTGGCAAAAGTCTTAGTCATTTATAATCCTCTGCATTAGGCCAGCATATACAATCTTGGTAACATTTTTAAGAACCTTGTAATGGCCTTGCTTACCTAAGAGTCACTGCTTTCTGTGGTAGGAAATAGAACAGAATTTAAATGTTTGAGGTTCATTCCTCTTTGTCCCACACCTGTGGAAAGAAAAAAACCTCTCTTCAACTGTTGACTTGACCTTAACACCCTAACATCAATGTGCATATTCTCCTTATTGTTCTCTAATAATACATTTCCTAAGGAGCTGACAAGGAGAATTTGTCAAACAATCAAGAGCTTCTTTGATAGGTGATCATTTCCTTTATTCTCCTGACCTTAAGGTTTTGTACAGTAGTGATGTTGTAAGGAGAAATTAGATTTTAATCACTCTCAGAGGTCAAAGGGTTCATTTCTTTCCCCTTGATTCAGAGTTGATACTAGTGACTGTCATTTTCTTCATTTTTCAGGTTGCCTGGCGACCATTTAACATTCAATCATTCCGTTACCAAGGATGTTCATTGCGGAAATTTTTGAACGTTGTATATACGCTGATTATTTTTGTCCTGATTATCTTCAGCTATGTATCAAGCATAATAGCCTGTCAAGCCAGGCTGGAGATACCTCTGGTATGCAGCATGTAGACTTATTAACTCTTTGTAACATAGCATCGGTATGCATATTCCCTATATAGTTCTCAATAAATTTCCCATGATTACAGCAAAGAGAATTTGTTTAATAATTGCGATCCTCTTTAGTTGGTGATCATTTACTTTATTCTTGTGACCTTGCTGTTTGATCCAGGGGTCTTGTTGTAAGATGTTAGATAATTTTTTCTCTCAGAGGTCCAAAAGGTAATACTTGTTGGTTTAATTTGTGACATTTATACTCGTAGTAAGAGTAAAGCTGATTAGGATAACTTAGTGTGCAGTTTGCCGATAGATTCCACAGCTGTCGTGTATTAGTATGTTATAGCTTCAAATTATCTATCCAAATTTTTTAAAACTTGTTAGGTTTAGATTGTTGTTAGGTGAACAGTCATGTTTTAAAGTAAACATGGATTTAATGCATGCATACAATTCATTGCATAGTATTTCTCACCAACTGTAGCAGTAGTTTAAGCATTTCACTGCCACGATCTCATCAGTAAGTCTCCTTGCTGTCTGCCATTCAATTCTGGATCAGCTAGTAATCCCTTAACTGGTATTTTACTTTATTGTCATGACTTGTCTGCTTGATTTGTATGGAAATTCTAGGGAGAATTATTCTTTTGGTCTCTCAATTACTTTTGATCATGACATTTCTCTTTGTTTTTATCACTCCAGACACAAACTACAAGACTTCCAACAACTCAACAACCAGCCAGTCATCATTACAATGTTAGTACAACATCAATAACAACAACAACAAACCAAACAAATATAACATCAACCACACACACTACATCCCAGTCATTGATGAGGATTAACACTTCAACTACTACTCCTTCAGTACACACAACCAAAACACCTCGTTCAATGATACAGTTTTATACCTTGGCAGCAAGACAGGCAGCTTGGGATCCTGCAGTCACAGAGTGTACTCATATATTTAGCACGTATGTGGTCCCAGATGTTCTTCATTTTCTGGCATTTTTGATCGGATTCTACATGTTTAGGATTCAGGAGAGTGAGGGCCTCCACGCACTTATAGAAAAGGTATACTTTGGAATGTTGCTATTTTTAGGTGTCTTGACTGAGTTTTTATTCCAGGCAGTCTCCTTCTTGAGTGGTAAGGTTTTATGACAAAAGTGTTTTTTCTTGAGATTGGTCAGTTTAGAAGTCAACTTACTAACCAAATTACTTATCTGTGGCCCCTAATGATTTCATTGTAGTTCAACCCTCTTCTAAAAGTGTTATAGAATTTTATTAAATTGTTACAACATCTGATTAATTAATTGTTCACAGGTTTTTTTGCTTAGTTCAGTTCCCAAAAAGATCACCTCAAGACTGCGGTATGTGTTATTTCTCCAAATTATGCACTTAAATTGTGATTTGTGTGTATGTAGACTTGGTGAATTATGCAGTTGTCATTAGAAAGTCTCCTTGCTTAAAAAGTCTTTGAAGCAAGTTCGATTTTTGTTTTATTTGTTTTGCATTAATACTGGACAGAGAGAAGAGAAAAAGAATCTGGTTTTAAAGATTTTAAATCAAGAGAAATATTGAAGCACAACAATGCTTTGAAACAAATTATTAATTATTCTACATGGTTGTCTCTTTCTCTGAGTGGTTTTTATCAGTTATTCTTGATTAAAACCATCAGACAGAAAGCATTTGATTGTCAGTTTTGTTGCCTTTGACAGGTTTTTCCTTTTTGGTGGATTTTTCTTAGTGTTCCTTGGTGTCTGTAATTTTATTCTGTTTTGTTATGCCTTCAAATTGGGGTCAGTAACAGGATTCAGACATATCCCAAGGTAAGGCAAACATGTCAGAGAGAAAGGCTTGATAGAGAGATCCCATTAGAGAGCAGGTCCTGTCACTGAGGGGAGTATAAAAGAGAGGGGGCACATTAGAGAGGGAGACTTTTTAGAATAGGGGTCTTTTTGGAGAGAGGGCTTATTAGAGAGGGGTGCTTATTAGAGAGAGGAGCTTAATAGAAAGGGGGCTTATTTATTAGATAGGAGGTTTTATTAGAGAGGGGAGCACATTAGATAGGGCACCTATGAGAGAGGGGAGCCCAATAGAGAGGGGGGGGCACCTAAGAGAGGGGGCTTTTTAGAGAGGGGGCATAATATAGATGGGGAATATTTGAGAGAGGGTCCTAAAGAGAAGGGGTCTTAGACAGGGATCCTTAATAGTAGAGAGACACATTAGAGATGGGAGCTTAACAGAAAATGGGGTACACTAGAGAAAGGGTCTTGTTAGAGATGGATCCTTATTAGAGAGAGGGGAACATATTTAGGTGGGGGTTAATAAGAAAAGGGGGCTTAATAAAGAGAGGGTTTTATTAAAGAGGGGGTTTTATTCAAAGGAGGCCTTACTAGAGAGAGGGCATATCAGAGACAGAGCCTAATCAGTGAAAGAGGTTTATTAGAGAGGGGAATATTAAAGATAAGGACATATTAGGGACTGAGAGAAGAGCTTAGCAGAGAGAAGGTCTAATCAGGGAAGGGGGTTTATTGGAGAGGGGAATATTAGAGATAAGGACATATTAGAGACTGAGAGAGGAGCTTAGCAGAGAAAAGGTCTAATCAGGGAAGGAGGTTTATTAGAGAAGGGCATATCAGAGATAAGGACATATTAGGGACTGAGAGAGGAGCTTAGCAGAGAGAAGGTCTAATCAGGAAAGGGGGTTTATTAGAGAAGGGAATATCAGAGATAAGGACATATTAGAGACTGAGAGAGGAGCCTAGCAGAGAGAAGGTCTAATCAGGAAAGGGGGTTTATTGGAGAGGGGAATATCAGAGATAAGGACATATGAGAGACTGAGAGAGGAGCTTAGCAGAGAGAAGGTCTAATCAGGAAAGGGGGTTTATTAGAGAAGGGAATATCAGAGATAAGGACATATTAGGGACTGAGAGAGGAGCTTAGCAGAGAGAAGGTCTAATCAGGAAAGGGGGTTTATTGGAGAAGGGCATATCAGAGATAAGGACATATTAGGGACTGAGAGAGGAGCTTAGCAGAGAGAAGGTCTAATCAGGAAAGGGGGTTTATTAGAGAAGGGAATATCAGAGATAAGCACATATGAGAGACTGAGAGAGGAGCCTAGCAGAGAGAAGGTCTAATCAGGAAAGGGGGTTTATTGGAGAGGGGAATATCAGAGATAAGGACATATTAGAGACTGAGAGAGGAGCCTAGCAGAGAGAAGGTCTAATCAGGGAAGGGGGTTTATTAGAGAAGGGAATATCAGAGATAAGGACATATTAGAGACTGAGAGAGGAGCCTAGCAGAGAGAAGGTCTAATCAGGAAAGGGGGTTTATTGGAGAGGGGAATATCAGAGATAAGGACATATGAGAGACTGAGAGAGGAGCTTAGCAGAGAGAAGGTCTAATCAGGAAAGGGGGTTTATTAGAGAAGGGAATATCAGAGATAAGGACATATTAGGGACTGAGAGAGGAGCTTAGCAGAGAGAAGGTCTAATCAGGAAAGGGGGTTTATTGGAGAAGGGCATATCAGAGATAAGGACATATTAGGGACTGAGAGAGGAGCTTAGCAGAGAGAAGGTCTAATCAGGAAAGGGGGTTTATTAGAGAAGGGAATATCAGAGATAAGCACATATGAGAGACTGAGAGAGGAGCCTAGCAGAGAGAAGGTCTAATCAGGAAAGGGGGTTTATTGGAGAGGGGAATATCAGAGATAAGGACATATTAGAGACTGAGAGAGGAGCCTAGCAGAGAGAAGGTCTAATCAGGGAAGGGGGTTTATTAGAGAAGGGAATATCAGAGATAAGGACATATTAGAGACTGAGAGAGGAGCCTAGCAGAGAGAAGGTCTAATCAGGAAAGGGGGTTTATTGGAGAGGGGAATATCAGAGATAAGGACATATGAGAGACTGAGAGAGGAGCTTAGCAGAGAGAAGGTCTAATCAGGAAAGGGGGTTTATTAGAGAAGGGAATATCAGAGATAAGGACATATTAGGGACTGAGAGAGGAGCTTAGCAGAGAGAAGGTCTAATCAGGAAAGGGGGTTTATTGGAGAAGGGCATATCAGAGATAAGGACATATTAGGGACTGAGAGAGGAGCTTAGCAGAGAGAAGGTCTAATCAGGAAAGGGGGTTTATTAGAGAAGGGAATATCAGAGATAAGCACATATGAGAGACTGAGAGAGGAGCCTAGCAGAGAGAAGGTCTAATCAGGAAAGGGGGTTTATTGGAGAGGGGAATATCAGAGATAAGGACATATTAGAGACTGAGAGAGGAGCCTAGCAGAGAGAAGGTCTAATCAGGGAAGGGGGTTTATTAGAGAAGGGAATATCAGAGATAAGGACATATTAGAGACTGAGAGAGGAGCCTAGCAGAGAGAAGGTCTAATCAGGGAAGGGGGTTTATTAGAGAAGGGAATATCAGAGATAAGGACATATTAGAGACTGAGAGAGGAGCCTAGCAGAGAGAAGGTCTAATCAGGGAAGGGGGTTTATTAGAGAAGGGAATATCAGAGATAAGGACATATTAGAGACTGAGAGAGGAGCCTAGCAGAGAGAAGGTCTAATCAGGGAAGGGGGTTTATTAGAGAAGGGAATATCAGAGATAAGGACATATTAGAGACTGAGAGAGGAGCCTAGCAGAGAGAAGGTCTAATCAGGGAAGGGGGTTTATTAGAGAAGGGAATATCAGAGATAAGGACATATTAGAGACTGAGAGAGGAGCCTAGCAGAGAGAAGGTCTAATCAGGGAAGGGGGTTTATTAGAGAAGGGAATATCAGATATAAGGACATATTAGAGAGTGAGAGAGGAGCCTAGCAGAGAGAAGGTCTAATCAGGGAAGGGGGTTTATTAGAGAAGGGAATATCAGAGATAAGCACATATGAGAGACTGAGAGAGGAGCCTAGCAGAGAGAAGGTCTAATCAGGGAAGGAGGTTTATTAGAGAAGGGAATATCAGAGATAAGGACATATTAGAGACTGAGAGAGGAGCCTAGCAGAGAGAAGGTCTAATCAGGGAAGGGGGTTTATTAGAGAAGGGAATATCAGAGATAAGGACATATTAGAGACTGAGAGAGGAGCTTAGCAGAGAAAAGGTCTAATCAGGGAAGGAGGTTTATTAGAGAAGGGCATATCAGAGATAAGGACATATTAGGGACTGAGAGAGGAGCTTAGCAGAGAGAAGGTCTAATCAGGAAAGGGGGTTTATTAGAGAAGGGAATATCAGAGATAAGCACATATGAGAGACTGAGAGAGGACCCTAGCAGAGAGAAGGTCTAATCAGGGAAGGGGGTTTATTAGAGAAGGGAATATCAGAGATAAGGACATATTAGAGACTGAGAGAGGAGCCTAGCAGAGAGAAGGTCTAATCAGGGAAGGGGGTTTATTAGAGAAGGGAATATCAGAGATAAGGACATATTAGAGACTGAGAGAGGAGCCTAGCAGAGAGAAGGTCTAATCAGGGAAGGGGGTTTATTAGAGAAGGGAATATCAGAGATAAGCACATATGAGAGACTGAGAGAGGAGCCTAGCAGAGAGAAGGTCTAATCAGGGAAGGGGGTTTATTAGAGAAGGGAATATCAGAGATAAGGACATATTAGAGACTGAGAGAGGAGCCCAGCAGAGAGAAGGTCTAATCAGGGAAGGGGGTTTATTAGAGAAGGGAATATCAGAGATAAGGACATATTAGAGACTGAGAGAGGAGCCCAGCAGAGAGAAGGTCTAATCAGGGAAGGGGGTTTATTAGAGAGGGGAATATCAGAGATAAGGACATATTAGAGAGTGAGAGAGGAGCCTAGCAGAGAGAAGGTCTTTTTACCTCAAGTGGATCTAAGTGACTGAGGGCCTTAAATTTCACTTCAGGGGATATAATAGCAATGCTGGACGAAGAGGAAGAGCAGCTTGGAATGTGTGGAGGGTGACTAAAATGTAACTCAAACCTGTGTTTTTTCCTTAGTGCCACTTGGGTAGCAGCAATTGTAATGGGACTGGGTCGACTTGTGCAGTTATGTGTCAGCATTGTCACTATTGTAAATTACTGTGCTCAGTGTGAATTATTGATATTCTATATTCGTGAAATTACCTTGCGCATGGAAGAGAAAACCAAAGATCTTGACAACATAATGAAGGTAATGGTTTTGTAAAATATTCCACCCTTTACCTCCCCTCCTCTCCCCTCCCCCTCCTCTCCATCCCCCTCTCCCTTCCCCTCCCCCACCCCCTTCTCTCCTCCTCCTCTCCCTCCCCTTCCTCTCCTCCCCCTCTCCCCCCCCTCCTCTCCTTCCCCTCTCCCTCCCCCTCCTCTCCTCCCCGTCTCCCTCCCCCTCCTATCCTCCCCCTCTCCCTCCCCCTCCTCTCCTCCCCCTCTCCCTCATCCTCCTCTGCTCCCCCTCTCCCTCCCCCTCCTCTCCTCCCCCTCCTCTACTCCCCCCTCTCCCTTCCCCTCCTCTCCTCCCCCTCTCCCTCCTTAATTGACTTTAGAGCTTTTCTTCATTTTGTTTTGGAGGGAAGAGTGGGGAGAATGGAACCTATGACATGAATTACTAGGAAGGTTGGGATGGTGAGAATTTGATACTGGGTTATCACAGGGGAGGGGTGCCGGTCATACCTGATAGACTTAGTGTCAATTCAGTAGAATGTATTATATTTCTAAGATAATTTTGTGTTTTGTTAGATTTTCCTAAATTAGGCTTCAAAATTATCAAAGAAAACAGTTATGCTAAGAATTATTGTCTATTGATCAGAATGGTTAGTGATCATTCAATGGCAAGACTAACCCTATTATACCTGCTCTTTTTATTTTTTGCTGTAGGATATTCTTGAAGTAAAGAAAAATCTCTCCCGAGTGAATGGACTTATATCAGTGATTGCAACTCTTATAGTGTTTAGTTATTTTGAACTTTCTGTGATAGGTAATTAAGAATAAAAGTTGATTTCTGCTTGAATTTTTTGAATTTTTGAATTTTGAATCATTTTGGATTTTTTGATAGTACATCATGATCTTTATTCTTGTTTGTTTGGTTGTGTATTAGGGTTAGGACTTGCAGTAAATATCAAAGCTGAATCATGGTAATTTGGATTTCTTTTTAGGGGTTTGTAACTTGTCACTTCAGTTTGAAAAATTGTTATTAGACAAGAGCAAGCTGATGTACAGAATCTCTGCAACACTGATCAGCTTTACCATCATCATTTTCCCTATCACCATTGTAAGTAACTTAACCAGTGACACCCTCACATCAGTATGCATATTCTCCATACTGTTCTCGTTACATTTCCTAAGGTGCTGACAAGGAGAATTTGTTAAACAATCTAGATCGCCTTTATTCATGTGACCTTAATTTGTGTTTTGGGTAAGATGTTTGGAGAAATAAGACACTGGTCACTGTTAGGGGGCAAAGTGTTCAACCATTTTTATCACTCAGTTTGACTTATAGTAACTAGATAGATAGATAGATGGATAGATAAATTTATTTCAATTCAAGATGTAAAATGAGCCAGTGACTCGTACTAAATACAGTCATTTGAATATATAAAATTCTATGTCTACAGTTAACTAAAAGTATACAGATACTGTATATTAATATAATGAGAATATAAATTACTTAAAATAATATACTACCTAAAAAAGAATACATAATGTGGTAACATGGTTTCTAGTAACTAGTAAAGTATTATTACTCGTGATAAATATACTAAAAATAAATGTTTAACATGAAGAACTGGTAATGTAAAAAAAAAAAGTCGGTAGGATAATTAGGTAATAAAATAAACTAAGATATATAAAGAATGGTTGAGGTAATTCTATTGTTCACATATATTACATTTGCACAATGTGCCACTTGTAAGATTGATTTTAGTTATAGCTGTTTCTAAAGGGCTGTGGTTTCTCTAATTGCAAATATTTCAACTATGATCACATTTTTTTCCTTATTTTTTTCCATCTGTCTAAATTTTTCTAGTTCTCTCTCTATCTCTTTGACCCCTTAAAGTGATGAGCATCTTATTTCTCCTTACAATATCACCTCTAAGTCAAACATTAAGGTCAGGAGAATATAGGAAATGATCACCAACTGAAGGAGTTCTTTATTGTTAAAACACTGTCCTTTCAACACCTTAAAAAATGTTTGAAGAATGATATGGCGAATATGCATACTAATGTAAGGGTGTAAACTTTTGATTAAAAAATATACAAGTAAAAATATCATTGTTGTTGTTACTTTACATGCTATGCTAACTTTGAAGTCTGTCTTCGCACCAAATGTCCATACTCTCCAAGTGTATTTGTTTAACAGTGTGTTATTTACTTGTCATTGTGTCTTTCAAGGCTGCTCGTTTGACTTCAGCTGCTCGCAAACTGAAACAGAGTAGTTTACATACCAGAGTGTTTGGATATCCTTCTGCTTCTCAACTTGATTTGGACTCATTTGTATTGTTTACACACAGTGCTGAAATGAAGGTAAATTATGTACCTTTATTAATGGCTGAGGTCAATGGGACAGTTTGTTTCTCAAAGACTTTGGTGGTAAGGGAGGGTCTCTTGGGGAAGATGGGGTTCTCTCTCCCCCCTCCCCCTTCCATATTTCATTGAAATTTTGTTTGGTGCAAGACTCCATTGTCATACCTATGGATTATACATCAATAGAGCATGTAGAGATGTGGTTCTTCCTATGATATTCATAAATTATTCAGCAAGCATCTTGATCTAACACTTCTTTCTCGTAACTGATTTACAAGGGAATGTGTAGCAGCTAGAGGGGAGAATTAGCAATTTGATCTTAAGAGTTATAGGGTTAAGTTAACTTTAGTTAGTAATTGCATCCAAGGTATCAGCAAATGACAATTGTCTGTTCATCTTTCAGGCCAAGCTTCTGTTCTTGCCAGTTCAATGCTCGTTTCTGTCTGGTGTAGTTGCAGTAGTGGTGTTTGTGCTCCTACTCATGTTACAGTTGGGCATTCTTGCTGGCAAAAATACATACCTATAAAAAAGGACCCTGATGTGACATCAATTTGTGTCCCTACCAGGGAGAATTAAAAAAGATTACCTACAGTTTACCTGGAGAGGGAAATCCTAGCAAAATGGCTTTCCTGAGTTGCACTGGGTAACAGCAGCTGATCAATGTGTTTCATTTTATCTAGTCTGTCTTAATTAATGCATCAGTACTGGAACATGATTTCAAGCAAAACATGTAAGGGTAAGATGTCTGAAAATGATTATCTTAGAATGAAGT
Source organism: Stylophora pistillata (assembly GCF_964205215.1). Lineage (NCBI taxonomy): Eukaryota > Metazoa > Cnidaria > Anthozoa > Scleractinia > Pocilloporidae > Stylophora > Stylophora pistillata. The sequence continues at coordinate 1,265,348 of NC_142525.1, forward strand.
ATTCAAATTTCTGTCATACCTATCTTATGTTGAGCATTCTATTGTCAGAGAAACTTTTCTGTGCACAAAAAGAGCAGTCTTTCTGGTTCACTTTGGTAATTGCTTTTGTTATGAAAATTTCCTTTGAAATTTTAACAAGGGAAAAAACAGGATTTCTGATGAATTCCTTTCTAGACTCTAAAAAAAAAAGTTGTCTTATTTGTTGCATTTGGTATTCAGTAAAATATTGTTATGAAGGATTACAGGTATAGTGTTACTTGCAGATAGATTCCATGTACTTCTTTTCAGTAACAGATCACAGATGACATCAAAATGTGGTAAGAATAAATAAGTGGTAAACAGAGCAGAGCCAAGTGTGTCACTGTTCTTACCACAGTTTGATGTCTTCAGTGATCTTTTAACTGTACAGAGCCTTGGCAGCATGGAATGTATCTGTTTTATATGATGAAAAACAAAATGGTGCCAGCCAATAAGATGAGATAATCTATGCTTCTGTCCTTCAATACATCTTAAGCAAGAACCAATCATAATGCATGTTTTATTTTAGATTGTTGTATAATGATGAATAAAAGCAATTATTAAAGAAATGGCTGATGTAATTATTTATGTGCTAGTCCAAGGCATATAATTTGTGTATTGCAAATGACAAATGTTGGTGATATATCTCTATAATTTTGCATCATAAATGCACCTCTTTCTCAAAAAGATTACTTTTACAGTGGTAGATTAAACTAAACATGACAATTTGATTATCTATTTACATGAAAAATCCAATGAGAAAGAGACATGTTCACCAATAATGCAAGAACTATTCATGTATATAGAAATTCTCAATAAATATTGTTTAGAAATATTATTGGTATTTGTAATATATGTAATGTTTATGACTGCACTTATTATAACAATTGTAGTAGTTGCAATAACTATGATACATGTGATGATTGTAATAATTTAATAATTATAATAAGTATTATTAAAAACTGGATCATTGGATAATGCAATTCAAGACATTTCATTGGCTTAGCCATTATGGTATATGAACTAATATACCATAATCAGACAGATAGACAGACAGACATCTATATTTATACAGGATAGCCCCTTCAGTGTAGTAAACACTGGTATCAACGGGGGTCCTGTTACCCACCCAACCCACCCCAGGGGAGGACATCCATCACACAGTAATATCGTGCGTGGGAAATTAACGTCTCCTGCCCCTAACCCTGCAGGAGACGGGACCTCCATATATTCGTCCCTATCCGAGAAGACTAGAATATCTAACCATTTCTTGATGTTAAAGAAAGGAAGCATATTCTTCTCAGTTAATTTTAAGACCCTGAGTGTTGGTCCGGCCGGTATTGAACTCTCGACCTCCCGCACAGCAGTCCGGCGCTCTCCCAATTGAGCTAACCAGGCGGCGGTTAATCTACAAATATGGTGAGCGTACATGTCAGCTTAAAATTAAAAGGCAGCTAAAAAATTTGATAAAATTTAATAATTTAATTTAACGTTTTTGATAAAACAATTGTTCTACTCGCGCTTGTTGGATATGAGATGAATATAGCCAACTCGGCGCCACGCGCCTCGTTGGCTATCTATTATCTCATATCCAACAAGCGCGCTCGTGGAATAATTGTTAAATATTTTTCCAAACTCGCAAGGTGATCAAAGTATTTGATTAGTAGATGACAACATACTTGACAGGTGTTGACATTTTTTATGTAGTCTGGTTTGAAATGCGGAGCAACTTCACAGGGCTGCTGAGGTCCATCTTGTAGACATGCTTAAACGAAGACCTTGCAGTTGATTCATGGATGCGAAAGCATGCTAGAATTAGTTCCATTCCTATCTCTTTTGCCCTCTGCTTCTTAGACACGTCTCTGCTCATTAAGTTTCTCCATTATGTTGCATTCTTGGCTGACAATAGTTTGTATCGTGATAAGTTGGTATGGACTACGACAGGATGGGTCTTGTTGCTCGACAACCTTTGAGGCCAGCTGATATCTGCAGGGTTCTCGAGGTAAGTTTGTCCCAAAGCTAGATAACCGCCTAGAATGGTTTATGTCGTGTTCTTAGACACGACATTTACAAACTGTCATTGGAGTCACCTGAAATTATTTCCAGGGGAGTAGATAGAAAATCGTAACGCCACTGTCCATAGAGATCTATCATAACCTAACTAGACATCGTCAGGATTTGAAAAGTTCCTCCCAATCTCGGACACTGCCGTCTGGTTTAGGATGCTCCCGATTTCGGACAGTTTGAACGTCTCGGTTTGGACTCCCTTGAAAATCGCCGACTCCTTCTTCAATCTCGAGTATGTTTTACAAGATCTTAACGTGCCATGTGGGTATTATTTCCCTCCCGAAATTCAAGAAATAACAAGAGCTACCAGATTACCGAACAGTCGTCTTTTCTGCCAAATCAGCGTATCAACTAATGTGTACAAGTTTTCTTTTTACCCAAAGACAAAAGTATTATGGAACAATCTACCTATCAGTAAAGACGTTAACTTAAATGAGTTTAAGGCAATTGATCTTGCAGCCATCAAGTCATCTAATTGACATCTATCAATTGTTTTAATCTTTTATTTTAGGAATAGTACGTTATGTTATAGCTATATTTATATATTCAATGTGTTCTATTGTTGTTTTTATATTTATTTGTAATTCATAGATCATATTTATATATCAAGAGTTTTAACCGATTGTTGTTCATTACTTAGTGCCATTGTTTTTTAAATTGTTATTGTTATTTTTCATATTATTTTGAAACTCCTAGTATAGTTTTTTTTGCTGTCTTAGGAGTTTACTCATTAAAGATAAAGATTAAAGATAAAGTACTGACTTTGTTGAGTCATCTTTGTTACTTTTTAACAAATCGCCTTTGGACTAGGAAATTTATCAAATTTCACAGAGCTCTATCTAACAATGCTAACTTGGCTTCGTCGTAAGTTAAAAAAAAAAACAGTTTAGGGTCTTTGAGCCTCCTCTAGGGAAAGAGTTGTTGACTTCCGGTTGTTACTTTACAGGGAACTTAAGCAGTCACGACGGCAACGCCACGGAAGACTTCAATTAAAAAATGAGTTTCTACTTTTAGTTAGAACTTCGAAAATGGCTGCATGTGTTTACCGTCTCATAGGGCGCCAGACCTCAAACTCAACATAACGAGTAAAAGTAGCGCTGAGTTCCAAATGTAAATTAAAATAATTTGCCGCCGCGGTTTCGGTTCGCAGACGACGGAAATATTGGTGATTTTACGTCGTTGTTTTGTAAAGGACGGCTACGAAATGTACAAAGTTTTGAAACGCACGTGCTGGGCTATTGTTCTGCCAATTAGATCTATTGTTTTTCCACGCTCTCGTTGCCGTCGCCGTCGTGGTTTGCTTAAATTCCCTTATGTCACGCAACCACAACCACGTTACTTCTAGCAGGTTTTCTTTCCTAAGGTGACAATAAGGGAAACAGTATAAGTGGTTTGCAACCATTCTCTAGGGACACAGGTAACAATGGTGAAAGGAACAAATGCTGGTGGACGAACAAAAGAAGCTAAGAACAATGATAACATCAAGCGATTTCAACTTAGGAAGAAACTGAAAATTTATGTCCCTCGTTTTAACACCTACTACATGAGAAACTCTGTAGCTCGTAGAGGAGCAAGAGTTTGGAACACGTTGGTTCCCCAACTTAATGACAATATAGACAAAGTTAAGAAATATACGATTATGGCAAGACGATCTAAGGCTTTGCAACACCTTGATTTCGACTGTATCTCCCCTCAAACATTAAGCAGAAGGGAGAAAGAATTTAAGTATAATTAGTGTTAATAATTAGACGATATTAGAGTACCACCTTGTTTTTTAGAATTTTAAGCTTTTATCGTTTTAGACTTGTAAGTAGTAAGTAGCGATATGATTTTAGCTGGGTACATCCTGTTTATTCTCTAATTCATTAGTTATCTTAATTATTTAGACACGACCCCAAAAGCGAAGTGTCGCTTTAAATACTTATCGTGTATAAATAAAGATTATTGATTGATTGATGAGATATCTATTGTTTATGTCCACCAACATGGCGGCGGTGACGTAACGTGCAAACCACCTATAGCATCTATGTGCACCACTCCTAATTTATTTACCAGGGAAATTTTTTTCCGGACTGCCTTACTGTGGAACAAACTCATGATGAATTTGTGTCATGAATTGAAGAAATGCTACTATAGTAATATTGGTGTAACCCATGTTTTTCCGGGAAACGGGTGTTTACTCACATGACAATCTCGATCATCAGGTGTCACGTGCAGGAAGTCAACAGTCTCTGTACCTCCAGATGCGTTGCGGGTGACTGGTGGATGTTTTGACGCTTTCTTGGTCGCTACAGAGCAGAGAATTGCGCTTAATTGTTTTCTTTCAGCGTCCAACAATCTTCATTGCGAATAATTTTTTTTTTTTTTTTACAACAATGCGCGGAAATTGCGACGACAGAGTAAATGAATTGGAAGATACTGTGAATAGCCGTAACAGTGGACCATCCTTTACAGACATCTCGGACAGCACAAATATTGAGGTAAGAAGAGTTGGTTGACTGTGCTTCCATAGCTTCTAAGGAAGTTATTTTTGTATCACAGAACTGAGTCGAGAGGGCTAGTGCAGCTGTGCACGTCAAAAAGGAAAAACAATGTCGGAACGTCATGTTCTGGGATGGAAACTTTCCGTTAAATGTGTCAACTGAGGTCACTTGTTTCGCTAAGGTAAAAAAAAAGATAGTCCATTCTCTTTGCAGAAAGTTTTAAGAAAAATATTAAAATCAATTTGGTCAGTAAGCGGCCACATATTTCGGGGAAGAAACGGAAATTTATGTCATCTCCCAAGATCTGATCGGTAATTCTCCCCTCTAGCTGCCGTTCATTTCTTTATAAGTTAGCTATGAGAAACTCGTTTTCGATCAAGGTAACAACTTCTATCTAATGAGGTTGAGTATTCTATTCACCTGTTTGCTGGATAATGTAGGTGTATTGGGTGTTCATAAAATTTCTTTACCGCAGATCAGGGACCAAAGTTCTCTCCAGGAAGACCATGGTTGCTCAACAGCTAGCCTGTTGCTCAAATGTAAACGTCAAGTTATTTATCCTTATTTCTGTATTCTGTGCTTGGTAAGTTTGGAAAACAGCTGTATTGTCAGCACTTCTTGTGGAACTCGGAAAATCATGGACACTACAAAGGCCTTTGGGATGTGATTTACTAGGGGAAAATAAAATCATGCTTGAGAAATTTTCACTATCAACAATAACATTAATAATCACTCTTTGGGTTTGTTGTTTAATCTTACTCATCCAGATCTCCCATCGTATCCGTTATGACACAATAAACATTCCAGACTTATTTAAGCAGTATATTTTTAGACAGTAACTTAAATAACCTTTCTAAATTGTACTGGACAATCTTTAGTTGTGATCATATAAATATTTTTATTTTGCTTCTAGCATATAATGCAAATTATTAAAAACTAGATCATTGGATAATGCAATTCAAGACTTTTTATTGGCTGAGCCATTATGGTATATCAGCCAATATACCATAATCTACAAATATGGTAAGCGTACGTGTCAGCTTAAAATTAAAAGGGAGCTAAAAATTTAACAAAATTTAATAATTTAAAATAACGTTTTTAATAAAACAATTATTCCACTCGCGCTTGTTGGATATGAGATGATTATAGCCAACTCGGCGCTACGCGCCTCGTTGGCTATCTATCATCGCATATCCAACGCGCGCTCGTGGAATGATTGTTAATTATCCAACCGTTTTACAGGTAATAAGTTAACAATTGCAATATAAAAATTTCCTCTGATTTCTAAAAAATAAAGCATTTATATTTCTTAGGTGGCCTGGCGACCATTTGGCTCCCAGTCAATGTCTTATCGTCAGAGATGTTCCCTCTGGAAAGTGGTCAACATTATCTACACAGTTTTGTTTTTCTGTCTGATCATATTTACTTATGCCTCACATCTTATATCTTGCAACCGTGGAATAGATACCCATAACCCTAAGGTACATCAATTCTGTGCATTTGAAAGAAGAAAAGATGTTTGATTTTAGTGCTCTGTCAGTCCCCCCTCCCCCTCCCCCCTCTGTCCAGAGCTATAAGTTTCTATGAATCCCCTTCCTTCTTAGCAAAATTCTTTCCATAGTGTTTAGGTCATGTTTGAGTGGAAAAGATACTAGCTATTGTCTATGAAAGCTTTTTTAGCTACCATAGTCATATTGTAGGTTTTCAACCAAAGAAGTATTATCCCTACATATTTTTCATAAAACTGGGCAGCAGTCAGAAGAAAAGAGGGACTAACAGACTCTCCCTTTGCTACAAACCCCAAAGCTAGTATATGATCTGTCGATCATGATTACTTCTATGGACCCATGATTTTGCTTTGTGGGCATTATAGGACCTTGATGTAATCAAATAACTTGCAAAAAGCTTGTGCATGTCACCAAACTAAACTCATTGATATACTTGATAATATATATTTTTTTTGTCTTTTCTCAATGTTTGTATTGTAGACCTCCATTGCTCCACACAGAATGAATACGAATCTTGTTGTTCAAACTGGTGCTAGCTCTCTAACAAAAGGGCAGAGCATAAGCTCTTCAATTGTTCCTCCAGCAACAACGTCAGGTGTTTGGAAGCCAGCTGCTTTCAAACAGTGTAAACATTTACTAACAGAATACGTGGTGCCAGAACTTCTCCACTTCATGGCAGTTTTGACTGGGATTTACCTGTTTAGGATTCAGGACAACGAAGATCTCAATGCCTTGGTAGAAAAGGTCTGAGGAAGCAGAAAAACATTGAAAATTTTCCATCCTTTGCAGGTCCAAAATTCAGGCAAGGGTGATAGAGTAGAGGTAGGAGGGCCCCAGCGGAGGGGGGTACTTTGTAGAGATCGTTAAGGTAATGGAGATGTGCCACTAGATTGGGTTGCATTTTCTCAACTGGATTGACTATATTTGAGTTGCATTTACATAGTTACTAGAGTGGGGTCACACTTCTCCAACCCATTGTTTTCCTAGTTTTTTTGTCCTATTGTTTTAAGCCAACTGTTTCTTTTACATCAAGTAAGAGCCAAATTATATGTAAAACAAGTAGGTGTTTCATTTAGTAAATAGGCGTTGCCTTTGATGACAGATATATTTTAATTAACACAACTCGTGATTGACATTAATTCCTCACAATGATGTAAAGTGTTAGCCTGTCACGTTTTAAGCCAGTTTTTTCAGAAGAATCAGTAAGAGAGAGAAATCGGTTTTTTTTATATCTGTTCGCTTACCCGAATCTGCTAACTTGAAGTGAGAAACCTGTTTTTACGACCCACCACAGAAGTAAGTTTCTAGTCATGTTTTCTTGAATTTTGCCGTGAGATTAAGACTAAATTTGCATTTTCTGATTTCAAATGACAAATGTATTTCTCTTAGATCGAATAATCATTAAAGTTTGGATAATATTATACGATTTGTGGTGGTCATCTGAGCTGACCAGTTCCCAGTAAGGAAACAGTAGGGTTGTAGGAAAATGAAGTTAAGTGCAGTAATTTGCTCATAGGTGTACTAAACTGCCGGCTGTATGAAGAAGGGACTAGTCATGAGTAATTGAGCAATCTGATTATCACCTCAGGTTGGTCCCAAGCTATCTCACAAACGTTAAAAGTATTTTTTTTTTAAAAGTATTCATTATTTTGTTTCCTTTCCCAAGGTTTTCTTGCTTAGTTCCATTCCTAAGAAGATTGTTTCAAGGTTAAGGTAATTACAGCAGCATGTTGTTTTTTTTGTACACTATAGATTTTACAAATGATGTTGTTGGAGAGATTTAGCAGCATGTTTATGAAACATGAATTGCAGGAGTAACCACGTGACCTTGTTTTCCCTGCCATATTTTCACATTTGCTCGCTGCACTTTGCCATTTCTGTGGGAAAGTAACCTGTTTCATGTTTGGCATATGTACAAAACATTTTCTCACTTTTTTCTCTTTATACAGAGTAGATTTTAATTGCTGGAAAAAATTTAATAAAAAGAGCACCAAAACTATTCCTTGTAAGTCATACAAGGGTACATTCAATTTCACCAAGATGTGAGCTCATGCAGAGCTAAAGCAGTAAGTTTTCTGCTATTTTACGTGAAATGTGAAAGGGCAAGCTGACTCTTCCTTTTCACATAAATGCAATGTGAAAGCTCTCATTTTTTTAAATTTGAGATCGTCTAGTTTTTGACTTTCATTTCATGTTTGCAGATTTTTTTTCTTGAGCTTGGTGATGTTGGCAATTGCTGAAAGTGCCATTCAAATCCTGTATTTACATGTCGTTGATTTAGCTTCAGTGACAGGATTCAAGGACAATTCAAGGTAAATCTGGAAATGAAATTACTATAATTTATGTCAATTGAAGTGTACAATATACGTTTGATACTGCATGTCACGTGTCTAGGGAAACTTGGAAGCTTATTAGTAAATATGCCACTTTGTCATGTCACCCTAAGTCAGGCTGAGTAATAATAAATTAACTGCCCCTTTAAAAAATTAATACTCAGTCTGATAAATTTCTCATTATGTCATTCTTGGACATAAAAGTTCCAAGGAGTATCAGTGGTGTGCATGCAAAAGTCAAACTCAATCATTATCATGATAATTAATCACAATTATTGTTATAATAGTAAAAGACTTGTTGAAGTCAAAATGTATTATACATAACTCATCAATTTAAACAATAAAAAATGTCCAAATATCACATGCCTTTGTTGTTAGGTTTGACTTAATAGCTAAGAATTCAAATACAAAAAAAGGAAGATAGTAAAAGATCAATTTTACTCCAATCAAAGGCAAAATAAGCAAGAACTAAGTATTTTTAGTTGAAATGTTGGTGACATGGCAATAAGTGAAATATGAAAAAATCCTCTATTTTTTATCCCATTAGGAGTCAGCGGACAGTGGTTTCATTCATGATACTTGGTGTTTTTGTGGAGGCCTTTGTTACCGCTGTGACCCTTATGAGTTTCTGTGCTCAGTGTGAATTGTTGACATTTTATCTCTACGAAATATGCCAGAAAATGGAGGAAAAAACCAAAGATCTCTCAGCTTTAATGAAAGTAATCACCCCACAAGAATTCTCCTGAGTCAGCCTCAATAGTTTTTTCAATGTTGAATTTCAGCCATTAAAATCACCTCACCCACCAGCCCCTGTCAATTCTGAGTCAACCGCCTTTGCTCCCAAGATCTCATTAGTAATCCTCCTTACTTTCTGCTAATATACAAAGTAAAAGGTTTCAATTGAAAATTAAGGTTACAAGTCAATAGACATGAACATATTTCAGGATCCGTATAAACATTTGTCTTTGGAAAGAATCTTTAACAAAAAGTATTACATGGCTGTGTCTCACAAGGACTGGGAACTACCAAATTCACAAATTTGATTGGCTGAAATCAATATTGAAAGCGGTCTAGATTTTCCCATCTAGACCGGTCTAGAAAAAAAAGATACAAAGAATATAAAAAATTGGCATACAAGACACAGCCATATAATAAACATCTTATTAACTGAGCAAGGTTGGTCTATATGGGAGAATCTTGACCTCGGTCGCTGGTACAGACCTCAGTCAAGATTCTCCCTTACAGACCTCCCGCTTGGTTAATAAAAACTAATTACCGACTGCTTTGTTATATACATATTAAGTAAAAATTGCTGTTGATGCAACAACCTAACAGGCCCATATAAAAGCTGTTCTCTTTTATCAAGTTTCTCAGAAAGAATTCCTAACTCAGGGATCATATAGTCTACATTACCAAGCGGTCAGGAAAGAACAAGTTATGGCTTGTAATCGCGTCCTCGCCCTTTATTTGATTTTAGGACTATTTCCCCTGGTATACTTGAAAGGAAATGATAATTGAAAAAAAAAGATTCCTTGTACCTTGAACAAGTAACCTTTCCCTAATTGAGCAGTAGAATATCTTCAGCTTGCATTTTTTTTTATTTCAGGATGTAATGGATGCAAAGAAAACCCTCTCCAAGATGAATGGAAAAATATCTATAATTGCAAGTCTAATTGTGCTCTGCTACCTTAAAATAACTGTGGCAGGTAATCATTCACACTTGTTGGGTGTTTATTTCTATTTTATCACTAGGAAGCTTGATATTAGCTTTAATTATTAGTTTCCTGCAGGTAGGTAATTCTAGAGGAAGCACAGGTATAGCCCAAGCTGGCAAAAGAGCTCCTGTGAATATGTAGTGATTTTCACAAAGGGCAAAAGATAAAGATTTACATGGAAATAGACTGTCACAGTCTCAACCTTAGGCTTCATAAAGACAATTTCCAGGGGGAAAAGTTTCAGATTTTCATGTGATAAGATAACATATACTGGAAGCAAGATGACTTAGACTCTCATGGCTCTAACTCTCTAACTCCCAGAGGTGATTAACAAGTAACTTCTCCCTATGAGATCCATACGTTATACAGCACACAGCTAATGAGAAAACTTAAATGTGACTGGTAGGTGTTATCTTGGTCCAACACTAAAATCTTGTTTCAGTGATTTATTTACAAGGAAATGTGTAGCAGCTAGAGGGGAGAATTAAAAATCACATCTTGGGAGCTAAAAGGGTAAAGTGAATCCCTGCATCAAACAAGTGCTCAAATACAAAGCATCACCTGGTTTGTGATGAGGTTCAAATTGAATTTGAGCTACATTTCTGTTCCACAAAGGCTTTCTTTGTTAATATGTCACTAACAGGGGTCTTGATTCAAAGCACCTTAAAGTAAAATGTTTAATGAGATATTCCAGTTAGATTATACTAATCACACCACCAATATATTGTCACTCTGTCAAATGCCTCTTTTATTTTACTCTTCCAGAGGTGATCAACATGATGACAAGCATCAACATGATGACAAGCATCAAGCACGACCCAAAAAAAGCACTTGCATTGCTTCACAAATTGTTGGCACCACTTTTGTCCTTCTCTTTTGTAATGATTCCCTTTATAGTGGTGAGTACTTTCAGAACACTTGGTATGTAAACAAAGATTTATTTCATCCTATCTCAGCAGACTGTTGAACCCATGCCAAGGAAAGAAACAATTATTAATCAATCACTAGAAATATAACACTCTTCCTACTGCACAATTTAAAAAATAGAGCCTTTTCTGGTGGCTGGATATGTCTTGAGAGACATTTTATCACTTGGTTAAAAACAAGCTTGGCAACACCCATTATGGTGAAAAAAGAATAGAGAGAAAAAGGTAGTAGAGTACACTGCGTGTATTCTTTGTATACAAGGTATTTTTTGTATATGAAAAAGATTAGCTTTAAGTCTGTACTAAACTCAGCTGGCCTCCATCCAGCTTGCACTTATTCTAGTTTTGATAGCATGAAATGACCAAGAGTATCACCACCCCCCCCCCCTGCATGGGTTGCTATTCCATTGCAAGGTTACCCCCCAGAATTTCAGGCACCCCCTGACAGTTTGCCTTGTCACCACTCGTACTCATACTGGGTGGAGAGAGGCACTGTACGAATAGAGTGTTATGCCCAGCACATTGACCCAACCAAGTCTCAAACCCAGACCTTTCTCAACCCAGAGTCCAGTGCATTTACCATAAGGTCACTATGTCTCCCAGATATTTTTTTACATGTAAATGATGTAAAATTATTTATTTGGGACCAGGGAGGAGTATGCATTGGTTTAAACTTTTTTTTTAACAACTTCTTAATTCTTAATTTGCAGGCTGCTCGCTTCAATGCAGTTGCACAGAATTTTAAACAGAAGAGCCTGAATGTCAGAGTGTTTGGATATCCTTCTGCCACACAACTGGATCAGGACTCTTTCATTTTGTTCACTCAAGGTGTAGAAATGAAGGTTAGTTGGTTCCTACAACAAATTTATTTCCTGTCCAGAATGGGGGAAGGGAGGGTGGATCACTTGCAGGGATGGAGAGGTTGTGACTAGGGAAGGGAGGTACCCTGTTGAGTTATCTTATGGGCTCCAATATTTGAATGTTGACAATTCCCTATGGTCCCTAATGTCATGGATGTGTTAATCAAATAATTCCGCAGAGCACTTTATGAAGTTTAATTGCAGCATTAGATTTTTTCAGTTTTGTGATTTATTAACCCACGCAGAAACATCACAAAGTAGCATGATTATTAACAAGAATCCAGGGTTTTCTTTTTAGTCTTTCATCATATATTCATAGATGTATGTTCCCTTCACCAGGCCAAACTGATGTTGATGCCAATTCATGGCTCATACGTGTCTGCTACTATGATCGTGATCATGTTTGGGCTCCTGATAATGATCCAATCAGATGTCATACCTACAAATACTAAATACCTTTGAGAAGGGGACATATGTTCAATTACTTTCTGCCAACCGAAAAGACATCCTGGGTAGTAAATGGGAACAATGAAATACTTACAGTTTTAAAAGAGAATGGAAATTGAGGAGGCAGTGTGAAATGGTTGAATATCGTTCCCATAGGCTAGAATTACTTTCTTTTAATTTTTTTTTTTTCATAAACTGAGGTGAAAGTTTAAAATATGATTTGCTGTTACAGAATAATTAAGTATTACACACTTCTTTTTATACTGAAATATCCTCATGTCTTCTACTTTTCTCGAAGCAATTACTTTTGTGGATAGAATTATGGAACATTTTCCTAGTGTGCAGGCAGGAGAGACCATTTGATTTGACTGGATGAAATAGGGCAAACCTGAATTTTTATAGAAAAGTCATAGAATACTAAATAATATCTTTCATTGAAATAGACATGAAGGATGAGTAGGTGGTCATGTAATCTCTAACCCAGGGTCATTTTGGTTCCTTGTCAGCAATATGATCACCAAAGAATGACATTATTTGGCACCCATACCACTGACAAGGAGCTTACATGACGCTAGGCTTGAGGTTGGTGGTCACCCAAGGGTCCATTATTATTGAGTATCAACTTAACTTATTGTATAGCTGTTAGTTCAATTGAAATTGTCAGCATAGCTATAATTCTCTAATTTTTTAAAACTATCCAAACTAATCTTTAGTTGGGAAATTCTAAAAAATTAAAGAATAATAGCAATGCCCAATTACAACATGCTTGTCCAATTTTGGAAATAAAACTGGATTAAAAAATTTCTTCTTACAGCCAATTGGCCTCGTCCAATTTTGGCTGTCCTCAGAATTTTTTCATTCAATTAACTTAATCGCAAAATAAATGTAAATGGTCTGTAAATAAATTTGAATCAAAGTAGACAAATAAAATGATGTTGCTGTATACATTGTGAGAGCACTTTCATTTACAAGAATACATCTATATTAGATATTTACACGTACCATAATGATTCAGTTTAGTGCCCCTGTTCCAACAAGTGCCCCCTTACTAGTAAGTGCCCCCTCTCTAGTAAGTGCCCCCTCTCTAGTAAGTGCCCCCTCTCTAGTAAGTGCCCCCTCTCTAGTAAGTGCCCCCTCTCTAGTAAGTGCCCCCTTCAAATTCATTCTTGTAAATAAGCAATTGGTTATATCAACTAAGTTGAAATAGTAAATTGGCCACTATAACAAATAAAAGAGCTGACGTTTCGAGCATTAGCCCTTCGTCAGAGCCTTATTGAGGAAGTACCTTCATTCTACCCTCAAACCAACTTTGGGAGTTTTTGTTCATTCTACAGACTAGTGTTAGATCCAACACCAAATTCCCACAGCTTAAGTAAAGAGAAATGTCTTGTAGACAGTATATAAAAAGAAATTTGTACATCCTGAGGAAGGGTTTCACACTATTACATAATAGGCACCTTTAACTTGCCTCTGGCTGTCACTGCTTTATCTACAGTACCATACGCTTTGATCATTGAAAAGCTAAAAGGCAAGTATAGGGAGAAAAAAAGCAATGTGACCAACAAATTCCCTCACCTTTACAAAAGAGATGCCCTTGAAGAAAAAATCATGGTAATAAATAAATATATATCTTATTTTTCAATCTGGTTTAGCTACTTGCTGAAGAAGCATTTCCTATTATATCTTCAGATTTAGTGAACCAGCTGGAGTTTCCAAAAGCTTAGTTTCCACTGAGGGTGGTTTGTCAACTCTGTTTTTCATGACACTGCCAGGAGAAGAGAAACCTGAAAAGTAAAGATAAAGTTTTTACAAACACTCTCATCCCATCTTACCACTTGCTGCACAATAAGTGAAGTCCAACTGCTCAACAACAGTCAAACGCAAGTTGCCATCAGTCCCTCCTCTTCAGTGACGTCTGTCACACGAGTGAAGAAAAAATCAGTGAAAAAAAATTGATGCTTGTCATGTTGATGTGCCAGCTCTCCTGGCACATCAACATGACATCAAGAGTTCCCTGCATTATGCTAACATCAATTTTTTTCAAAGATTCTTTTCTTACTTGTGCAACAGACTTTGCCAAAAAGGAAGGATTTCTCTTAGTCTAAGGGAATGAAGGGGTGTTATACAACACCTGTAACTTCTCAGGTTCAAAGTTGAGCTCCATTTGTTGGCAAGTACCCTTGTGAAGAGGTTGCTGTTGTAGACACCCAGGTGACTGTTTATGGAGGTTAGACTTTTGTTAGCCACTGACACAGAATCATGGGAGGAAATAAACTATAAACCACTCAAGAACTAATTTGTTTTTTCTTCTTGTCCCACACTTAGCACAAAAATTAATACCGCCTTTTTTAAAAAGTATATCAATCATGGTAACTTTTCATCTCTAGAGCAACTACAAAATGCACCTTGGTCAAGAATGCCATTATTGTTACTGTGCATGTAAACTTCACATACCTGCTGAATTGATGGACATCCAATGATCTGCTTATCTTCCTCAGAGTAAGTTTCTATCACCAAGTCATTCATTTGTTTGTAATACTCTTGAACTTTAGCCTGTAATATTAGAAATCCAATGAGTATTGTAATCCCAGTGCAAAGGAAAGAATGAGTTTTTTTGTCAAGCAAACCTGGTTACTATCAATGCCTGGCTTTTACCAAGTCATGCAAAATCAACTATTTTTAATTGGTGGTATTTTTCATGTACACATTCTACTAATTTAATTACTAGAACAATCTGTATAATCCAAACTTATGAAAATAGAGCTTCCCAAACTTACTGATATTTAAATTTACCAATATTTACAAAGAATGTTATGCCATGGGCAGGTAATGGTTGGTATGTTTAGGGTCACACAACTTAATGGCTTTGCAGTGGATTCTCTTGAAACTTCAGACTAACTTAACTTGCAATGGTTAGTTTCAGTGTCTGATTTACTTCCCTCTTTTTTCTTACTTAAAAAATTGCTGTCTTTCACACTGTTTACATGGTCTGTTATTACTCAGCATTAGAAGGAATGGTCCCATCTTTTATGCCAGAAATTGGTCCCAGGACCTTTTTATGTATGGATCTCCCCAATAATCATTTGCTATACATGTGTTCTTGCCATAGGACTGCTTGGATTAATTTTATACTCACATTAGGAAGAGAAAACACTGTTGATCATTACCTTGACAGGTTTAAAGAGAATGTACTCTGTGTCTTTGTTTGCCAAAAACAAAGCCATGCTTTGAAGAGTACTGGCAAGCTTGGATTTCAGTAACATATATGTCTCACTCACAACCTTACGAACGTTCTCTAAAAAAAAAAAAAAATTGAACAACATTGAAAAGACAGCAAATAACTATAATAGTTACTTGGGAAGTGGCAGGGGTTATAAAGCTTGTAAGGTAAATTCTCAAACTATTAAATTAAGAGTAAGAGGTAGGTAAAGTCTGTTTACGAGCCTAGTGGCCCATTAGGCTGGTGCTTAACTCCGGTTTCTGTAGCATGAAGCGACTAGGAGTATTTCTACTCCCCCCTGGATGGGATACCAGTCCATCGCAGGGTTACCCCCCAGCATTAAATTGCCGGTACCCATTTATACACCTGGGTGAAGAGAGGCACTGTGGGAGTAAAGTGTCTTGCCTAAGAACACAACACAATGTCCCGGCCGGGGCTCGAACCCGGACCACTCGACCCGGAGTCGAGTGCACTAACCATGAGGCCACCACGCCTCCACATTAAATTAAGAATGATTTGTTTTTAAAACCTGGTTTTGCAAAAGGTTGTTGCTTGAGGAATGCTTTGGCATCTTTTCCTTCCTCTTGAGCAAGATTCTTAATTACTGTTACCTGCAGGAAAAAATTTAGAAAATCCATAGTACTTTGTTTTTATCACCTGTCTGCTTATTAACACCTTTGGGTAAATAGGAGTGTGTTACCATGGTTAAAAAACATTTTTGTTTTAATTTACTTCTGTTAAAAATTGAGTTAGTCACCATCAGTTTAGCTCTAGTGCGAACACCCGCTGCTGCCAAAGACCAAGGCCAACAGATCATTCAATGAATCAAAAATTAATCGTCATCAAGATCCAACTTACCTTGGTCAAGAATGCTGACAGAGGGGAGATAAGAGACTCTGACACGTTTTGAATAAACTGCTCACACACAATCCTGAGTTCAACATCAACATCCTTTGGTTGAGAACAAAAGACATGCTGAGTAATGAAATGCGAGTAGCTACTAAGCTACAATGTAATATTACCATGACTCAGTAAAGGGAGATCCTCAGTCTATACTTGTTTTGTTGGTGGGGCGAAAAAATTAATCATTTTCCTACAAGAAATTGAACTGCAGCTAGTTTCAATTTTAAATTCTAATTCTCAATGAACTGAGCTTCGGAGAACTCATGTGCAAGCCAACCCATAAGCAACCATGTCAGGCATCCTGCAAAATGCTAGGATCAGCAATTTTTTATGCATCTCCCTTTGAAATAGTGTAAGAAAAATGGTAAATAACACAAAGAGAACTCAAGAGCTCTCTCTGGGGTGACTCTAGACAAAACTAAACATTGGAAAGTGTAGGTTTGGATGAAAGTGAAAATGTTCATTTAAATATTTAGCTTTCCTTACTTTCTTAGAATCCAGATAGTTTTCTGTTAACTGAGGTGCTCCCTGGAAGAGAATCACCATAAAGTGCCGTGAATGTCGAGTGTTGCTTTTAAACATTTCTCCATCTCCTGCATCTATTAATTAGTTAATTTAGTTATAGGCAGGGGACGTTAAAGAACCCACTCACAAGATTACTGAGATGTGGTCTGGCCTGTTTACTGGGGATTGGGGGGGAGGGGGCATCTTCAAATAAGTTTCCTTCAGTTGTTTGTAAACTGCTGATGCAGTCCGGCCAAAGTCCCCTGAAAAGTGTTGTGATGCGCATTTGATCATATCCACATGTTAATTTGCAGAATATAAATATTAAATTATTATTATTACTAAAGAATCAGGAAAAAGGCATACTTTCTAGCATTGAGAAATCTCTCTCCTTAAGATTTCACATACTTACATCTAACAAGAATTCCAGCAGGGCATTGTTGCCACTGAGAGCAAAGAGCCTGTTGCTGTGACTCCACAAACCATATGCTGCAGTTCGCATCTTACTGAAGTCCAGCGACATTTCCTTGACAGCAAAATCTACATCAAAAGGAGCAATCTGCTCTCTGAGGATCAGCAGATGTTTTATGAGGAACAGATGACCATTTATAGAATCCTGAGAGAAAAATTGTCAAAAAACCAAACATTACATGAGCATCAAAGACAGGGGAGGTTGCAAATTGAAAGTGTGTGGAATGAAGAGCTAAGAGGTTTGAAAGGCAAAATATTCTTCTCCCTCAGTCTCCACAATAAATACAGGATAGTTTGGGAGGAGAGTTACGCAGTATATCAGAAGTGACCTTAGACATTTTCCAGGAACCCCTTCAATTACTATTCAGTTTATACATTATTCAATCACATGCAGAAAAACTGAGAATAGGCAGGGAATGGAAAATATCATTACAAACTCCATAAAAGAATTTTTTTCTAACTTGTCACAAACATAGGACAAAGAAAAGTCTTAGTCCCCAAAGGAAATTGAAATTCCAACCTTCTGATTCTACACTCGGATGCCCCACTACTTAGGCACAGGGACTCAACGGTAAGCTGAACCATTACTACGTTCATAGATGACATTTGCCTGCATACTGCTAGGATAAGCAATGCAGAAAGTGCCATGTGTGTAAACAGAGTTAAGCGTGTGGTAGATTATGAACTTGGTAGAGATAAAGAGAAAGACATTTTTTTCCATGACAGGACATAAAAACATCTCTATTTATTCACCAAGCTCAAAATCTACCATCTCTCTAATTCTATTACAAGAACTTATCTAATACATAACTGAGTCAACACTTGACAGTCATCTCAATCTGTCAATTAGTATCTGTACCTTTCTCTGGGCAATAAGAGAACTTGCTGTTTTAAGAGACTGGATGCAGAGTGACAAAGCTTCCTGAGACAGGCCTTCAAATGTCTCTTTCTAAAATGTAAAAGGTGGAATCAAACATTCATTTTTAATCAATAGGACATGAACTAGATGGAATCAGAGGACAAAAAGTGAAAAACAACCCAAAGATGGAAATAATCCTCACTGATATGCAGCGGTAGAGTTTCGAGAGACACACCAGTGTACGTCTGACTGTTGGGTACCACATACCCTGCATGTCAGCTAGTGCTGTTGGTAGCTCTACAATCAGAAAAGAGACAAACCGAGTAAAGAAATGGCAGACATGCATTTGAGGATGGCAATACTTTTAATCACAACTCACCAACAGACATTTTCTCTTCTTCTCCAATTTGTTTCTCTTCTTTGTCAGCATCCCCTGCCTTAAAGTTGAACAAAGAAGCAAAGCTTTCAGGTAAGACTCAGTTGAACTCCTGCAAAAAGTTTAATTTCTGTAGCATGGAAAAAGTACAAATAAATTTACTTCTTAAGGTTTCCCGAACAGTTTTCTCATATTCAGACATACTCATTGCTGAAGAACAGAACTTTGTACGTGAGGCCCTGGAACCATCTCCTTTAAGCCAGAAAACTGAACAGCATAAAAAAATTACTTTTCAGTTTTGCACGGAGGTAACTCCAAACACAAACAAAGGAAAACCCCCAAGGGTAATCAAAGAGTGACATTGTTTCAGTACAATACATAATTATATCACCTTTTCGTCTTTTCGTGAGTCTGACAAATGACAGAATAAAAAACAATGAAAGTATAATCAGAAAATTTCCTTAAATACACTGCTTTCAGAGATCTTAACCTTTAAACACCTATGATTGAATAGGATCTAATTTCTCTTTACAGCTTTGTCCCTCTATTAAACATAACAGTAATGAGAAAAAAGAAAATGATCACCACTTTGCTAAACTAATTCTCCCTGTCAGTACAATAAGAAATGTATAGGGAACAGTAGGGAGAAAATGCATACTGATATCAGGGTGTACAATTAGGGTTAAATATTCTGTGAATATGTATCCACCCAGTTGAGCCTGACTGATCAGTTATTGGTTGCTGGTACATCCAAGAGACTGGTGCACAACTTGACAATCTTACCCCAATGATAAGTTTTTCTGGATAAGCAAGATCACCAGAAGCTGGGGAATATTTCTGGATGTCACTCTCAATGTATGCCTGCCAGGAAAGAGTCAATTGATGTCAATTAAGTTTGTCAAATACAGAACTGACTCTTGCCTTCCTAAGCTAGGTTCCAGTGATAACCAAAATTTATAAGTTTTGTTTTTATCAATAATTACCTGTGCTCGGTAAACCAATCTTTCCTGAACATCTTCCAACATCTGAAGAACAACAACTTCAAAAGCAGCTAATTCTTCACCTGAAAAAGAGGTCGTGATTTTAGATTTTATCAGAGACTGCATTCTTTTAGTCATCCATATATCAGAATGACATATTCAAAATATTTTGCTAGCAAGTAAAATTTACCAATACCTTTTTGCTGAACATGATCCTCAATCATTTCCACCTATGAGGGAAATAACATCCTTGATCAGTTCTAGTGCAGCAAACTAA
This sequence comes from Stylophora pistillata, assembly GCF_964205215.1. Lineage (NCBI taxonomy): Eukaryota > Metazoa > Cnidaria > Anthozoa > Scleractinia > Pocilloporidae > Stylophora > Stylophora pistillata. The sequence continues at coordinate 1,285,295 of NC_142525.1, forward strand.
AGGATCATCATTTTCCAAACAATTTTGTAGGTAACAAAATCAATGAGATTCAGTGGCCTTAATTTAATGCACCTGCCACTTAGGTCATCATTTAAAAAGAGGTAGAAAGCCTTAATTCATGACATCCAAATACAATGTACAACAAAAATTACCATCATATAACAAGAAATGTACCTTTAATATTGTGCAGAGTTCAGTGAGTGTTTCCATGTGATTCATGTGGATTATTACGGGTCTCAATGAATCATACAATGTGCTGCATAAAATTTCTAACAAGGAACTACAAAGCAAAGAGAAGTGCAGTTTTGATACATAAACAAGAACCTAGTCAGAATAATAATATTGATCTAAATCTAATCTGTCAGCATTACGAGCCCTCTGTGTTTGCTGCCAACACTCTTCTACCTCATTCTCCAATTGTTTCATCAACAGCTTGACTCTCACAACTTGTAGGAAAGGCCACATTCCCAGAGGTTCAAGTTTATAAACTTCCTCAAAGTTAAAAGTATTACTAGCGATAAAATATTTTGCTTACTCAAGACCTGAACTTGGCCTGGAGAAGAAGTGATAATATAACTGGTATTCATCCTGACAGACCCGAATTAAAACTGAACAGCCAGCGCAAACCTGCAAAAAGAGATTCAAGTCTAGCTTTAACAATTTTTTCACTAATTCTCTAAAAATTTTTCAGTGCCAAGGTTAAATAAAAGTGAAGGTTGGCTATTATGGGTCTTGCTTAATCATTTGACTTCTAAGAGTGACCAGCATCTAATTTCTCCCAACAGTGTCACCCTTGAATCAAACATGAACATCATGAGAATAAAAAACTTGATCACAACTTCTAAGAAGCTCTTGATTGTTAGGCCAATTCTCCTTGTATGTACCACAGTCAATATAATATATAGATTTAGCCAAGCCTAAAAGCGGAGCTCGCATTTTTTTTCCTGCACATCTTGTACTATTTTGCATAATTATGGGACCACTGCGAGGACAAGCCCGCACAGCTCTCAGTTGTGCATGCTCGACGTACCATCCACTAAATTCATCTTGAACCCAGAGTCTCCTCAGCTATGTACAAGTGTAGCGCATGCGTTGTGCTCAAAAGCTCACTGGACATGACTAAAGCCGCAGCGTTGGCATTCCCACAGAACAGTTGACGGCCCATGCCAAAAGTAGCACCTTGTGTGGACGCCCATACTGTCATAAGTCCAAATTTTTTCGGCCTGATGGGTTACTACTACTATTTTGTATAAATATGGGGCTATGCTACATGTGCCGCGAGCTCCCCTATAAAAACAAGTATGGAGATCTTGCATACTGATGTAAGGGTGTATCGTGCTGTTTATCACACTGGACAGGGTGGTTTTGAACTATTAAGTGTGGGGGTGAAAATTTCCTGTTTAAACCATTCAGATGAAAGCCGCCTAAGTTGTACTTTCAAGTCAAATGGCTTGCTCAGCACCACAAAGTAGTTCCAAAACTTTCATCTTCATTCTTCTGGGTAAACTTACCAGAGAACAAGGATTTCTTTCATATTGCTTGGCCAGTTTGTCAATAGCATCACTGACACATGGGGTCAATAACTGAGAACGCTGAGAGAGATAGCAATGCTGACAATCACTCAAAAGTGAACTGTACCTGAAACATTAAGAAACAAAAGTGGTGCCTTTCAGATATTAAAAAAATAATAAAAAATTAAAAAAAATTCTTTTTACCAGCTGTAACCACCATATTTGTCTATCTGTAATACTTACTCAGAACTCAAGTGACTCCTCTGTTCAATCTGTTCCATTAAACTCTGTGGAAGAAAATAATAAAATTTATTGCACGACTCAGGAAGTCAGAGGGCCAATAACTAAAATCAACCAATCAAAATGCTCTATTGCCGCTCAATATTCTCTCAGTATTGGACCGGGCACTGTCCCGAATGGTCCCGAATGATACCGCACTTGTGTCCCTTTGAACTTCAGTCGTGTAATAAATCTCTTATTAATCAAGCTTGCTCGGAACCGTACTGGAAGAATATCGGCCCTCGGTCTTTTTTGTACAGACCTCGCTGCGCTCGGTCCATACTGTCAAGACCTCCGGCCGATATTCTCCCAGTACGGCCCTCGCGCTTGGTTAATAAGATATATGTATTATAATTAGTATAATTATGGACTTAATCAAAACTAAACTAGCCTTCCTTGTCAGGCAGTCAACCATTTCAACACAAACAAATCACTCCCTGCAGTGGTCAAGGCATACTTTCTCTTTAAAGTATCTGTTGTAGGTCAATTTGTTCTTTAGGTAAATTTGTTTCAAACTAGGTTAATTTGATCTCAACCTAGGTCAGTTGCTGATGTCTGTCTGTCTGTCTGTTTTTTTTTCTTTTTTTTTGGCTGTTTTGAGATGTCTGGAACCTGAGGTGAATAATTGTTTTAGTATAATTTCAGGTTCCAGACACCTAAACACAGCCAAAAAAAAAAAAAAACAGACAGACAGACATCAGCAACCAACCTAGGTTGAGATCAAATTAATCTAGTATACAATATCAAGCAAACATCAATGAGGTGATTATCATTTGACCCTGAACAATACTAAATTCTCAGAACTAAAATAATTATAATCAATGCATGGCAGACAGTATGGAGAATTACTAAATGAGATCTTGGGAGTGAAATGGTAAACTTTAACACTTTCCCATATATCAAATTTCAGCCATTGTCATGCTACTTTACTAATTTACTAATAACTTACAAACAATGTGACCTAGGACTGTAAAAATTGGTCAGAATGATGTCTTTACATAGGGCTTCAAGACAAAAAAAAGTTTGCCTCCAATGGAGCTCACAACCTCCTAATGACTATATGACACGAATCAAATTAGCATAATTTATGCAAATTTATTTTTCATATTTCAGTCGGAGGGCTGACAGAGTTATGTATGACAAAATGTTAGAGAAGAACTTTTTCCCACACCTTTCAGCTGTAAATCCTCCAAATTTTGTGCAAATTTAGCCAATAATAAATAAGTTATGAATATTTATTGTGAATCCATCAAAGTGTTAAATTTGCATGAAAAATGTACCTAACATGTCACTTTTTGCAGTAGGAGTTCAGCAGGGTTGGCTATGAAATTGTTGGTGAAGTGAGCCTTCCTTTACCTTGGAAAGTGAAAAATATCTTTACTCCAACCCTCTGTCACACAGTTACACATTTTCTGTCATGCCCAAGCATAATACAATCCTTACTACAATGTACATTTGCTCTTACGTAGATCAATTGACCCACCAGAAGGCTTTCACTTATGTGAATGAAACCTAACAAACTCTGAAAAAGGTGAAAATTACAATGTTTACAATGTTTCAATAAAGTCTACAATCTTTCAACAGTATAGAATCTTTCAACAGTATAAAATCTTTCAACAGTATAAAATCTTTCAACAGTATAAAATCTTTCAACAGTATACAATCTTTCAACAGTATAAAATCTTTCAACAGTATAAAATCTTTCAACAGTATACAATCTTTGAACAGTATACAATCTTTCAACGTTTGTATGGGTAATCCGGTGAATGGTATATCTCAAAGCAATTTTTGTCGCTGGATATATGCATGTACCGGTTACACTGCGGAGCTTTACAGTAACTTTGAACTCTTAACTGTTTCTTCTCCTTCTGCCAGCACACCACACAATGTTTCCTTTCTTCACCAAAAGCAGGTATGTGTTCCGTCACAAATGATGGTGAAGGAGCTGGCTGTGAGGCGGCCTGGGTCACCGGTGACCCTTTCTCTGGAAAGTCACAGAGTCCACGTACTACCTCCTCTCTGAAGTGAACTAGAGAGTAGGCAGCTGGCCGCCTCAATGCCGGCTCATCAGGAAACTTTCTGCGGTGTTCTTGAAACAGAATAAAACCATTTACAATTGCAATATCAATGAGGTGGTAGAATACAGTCTTCCACCACCTACAAGATTTTCTATGTACATTGTTAGTGCCTAAAATTTGATCAGACCTATCTACTGCATTCATATACTGATTATAATTACCAATAACTGCAGGTTGTGGAACAACTGTGCTGCTCCACCCACCATGTGCAGACTTAACCTTACGGGTTGCCTGCATCTTGACATTTGCATTGTCAATAGTGGTCAGCATAGAAACTACCTTATTATCCAACCACTGTAAGGCCAAGCAGGGAGGGTCCCTCCCCCACCGAATACTACCTCTATTTTTTCCTTTGGCCCATACTTTAGAATCTTTGAGATTTTCTGGAAAATCTCTCCTATTTTCCCTAATTGTGCCTGTGGCACCTACACCGCGAGTAAATAGGTCCTTGAAAAGGGTTACTGAGGTATAAAAATTGTCTACATAAAGATGGTAACCCTGATTGAGATAGGGGGATATCAGCTTCATAACAACATCATAACCTAGCCCGTTTGCACTGATTTCCTGCCCTGCAACTTTACCAATGTAGACATTGAAGTCAATGGTATAGCCGTTCGAGCTGTCTGCCAGCACCCAGAGTTTGATTCCCCAGCGGATAGGTTTGTCCTTGTTGAACTGTCTGATGCCAGACCTATGCCTAGACTTTACCATCCTTTCATCGACCGCTACATTACGCCTAGGTTGATACAATTCTTTACACCTAACTTTGAAAAATTCTACAAGTGTATTTACTTTACGCAACTTATCACCTTCTGTTTCACAAGCCGGGTCAACAACATGAAGCATCGCCATTAGGCCTTTGAAGCGTATCAAAGGCATAAAACATTTTCCCCACAAGCCGTGATAAAGAGATTTTCTACTCCAGTAATTATCTACGACATCACTGACTCTTACAAGCCCAAAGTAGATGAGGATGGCTATTAACCGTCTGATCTCATCTGCAGTGCACTCTAGCCAGCTTCCGTCCCTTTTTGCATAGGACTGGTGGGTTTCAATATGCTGATAAGCATAACTATTTGTATGACTTACAATATTATTGATCAACTCTACAGTAAAAAATAAATTAAAAAACTCAACAGCTCTTGTAAAGGCACCACGCACTAATCGCTGGCCAAGGTGAACGCCGACGGGATGGGCTGGACGAAATGGCAGCGGCTGATTTCCAAGATCATCATCAGCATATCCCTCGTGCAGTTGCACTGCAGGCCCACGTGCCACTTGACCACGACCACTTGCCCTTCCACGTGCACCATCTCCTCTTGCCCGTCCTCCTCGCACACGAGCACGACCAACCCCACGACCACGACCACGACTACGACCCACCCCACGACCACGACGCGGAGAGGAAAGAGTTGGGGCACCACGATGGGAAGGTGGATGCGGTCTGGCTGCTCCACCATAGAATGATGAAGCATTAGAGGAACCTGTGAAGTGTAAACAGATTTCAGTATAACAGAGAATAACACAGAACATGATGCAGTACATGCAAAACAAGCAAGACATAATTCCTTCCAAAGAAAATTATACTCACATGAGGCTGCATTGGTGTTTGCTGGTCCTGGAGGAGGGACATCTGGTAGGGGAACTGCACATAACAAAAACAAATAATTATTCATTGTATCAGTGGAAAATAAATGCATAATACAACAAAAGAGCAAAGTTTGATCTACTCAACTGATAATAAAAGAATACCTACCTGAAGGATCAGCCACCCCTTCATCCTCCACTTCCATTTCACTCTCTGACCAGTGGAGAGTGAAAGGGAATTCACTATCGCTAAAAAAGAAATTGAAAACAGAAAAATTTAACAGATTGGTCTAGAGAGAGTATGAGAAACAAATGAAAAACGGCAACAGCGCCAAATCGCGTCAGAAAAAAAAGGAACGAACGCAGCGAATTTGAAATAAGAATTCGAAATTGAAGCGACGCCACAGGAGCGTCACCACAGCAACGCGTGCCACGTCGGCCAACAGCAAATCCCCTTATGCACAAGGTCAAAAATCGAGAAATCCGTTGAAAATTCGAAAGGTATTACATCAAATCTTAAAAACGAAGCATTTTTCTGTAAAATAGGTTAGAAATCAAGAGTCAGGGGCGCCGAAAATGATGTTTTCTTGAACAAGAAATGAGGATTTATCCGACGCGATCTCCTCGTGGTTTCATTCCACGAATTTCAAAATACGTTCTTACCTTGAAATATCTGATTCATTTGCCAGAAGGCGATCCAAATCGCTTTCTTCACCACTATCCAAGCCTCCAGTGGTTTCGTTCACTTCTTCAACGGAAGAATCCGAGTGTTCCGAGTCGAAATCTTCCAAGCGTAGTCTCTTGGCATTTGACGCCATTGCTCTCACTATGCTCACATCACCAAGTTCGAATTACACTGCGTGGCATTCGCTCTATATATGGCCGATTGCCTTGAAACTTGGCCAGTGATTGGCTAAATCTATAATCTCTTATTGTTCCACATTTGACGTCAACCGAATGTAACGCAACAATTCTACAAGCCAGCGAAAATATAGGCCAGATTTGTCCTAATTTTTGGCGTTGATATGGTAAAGGGTTAATTCCCTTCCCAAGAAAAAATAAAAGTTACAACACAGTAACTAACCTTTACTCTTGGAGCACAAGTCCTGAACTTTCCATAAAATAAAGCAAAGGAACTTTCGGAAGAATTTCCACCTTCCTAAAATAATCAACAAGAAAATAAAAAAAAAAGCAAGTTTACATTCAAAATCATCATAGCCTCAAATATAGTTATGTGCAGTGCTGGAAAAAGTGTTTTGCCCCAAACAGGACTTGTGTCAAACCAAGTCTTCATTTTGATCCAACAAATTCTCAATTTGAATAAACGCTAACCACTATAGGTAATGAAAAAACCAGGAAAGATTTATTACTCGACGTTTCGGGGTCATCGTGACTCCATTATCAAGAGACTAGTTTAAAAAACATGCAAATAAGGAAAGGTACAAGAATAGCATAAATTAGACTGAACGGCTTAAACAAACACCTTGGCGCGGATGGAATCCGTTTGCACGTTCAGTGTTGGCTTACGCATGCGAATATACAACATTTCATTAACAAGGCAATCAAATTTGCCGTTACATTTCGTGATGACGTTGAATTGCTCGATCAAGCGTTCAGGCATTTCACTATTGTGCTGGAGGTGGTAGTGTTTGTAGATAGAAGATGATTTCCTTGTGTGCCCTTCTACGCGTTCGTGTAAGTGACCACGAGTATAGCCCACATACCCTGCATCACACAGGTTACATTTAAATTCATAAACGACACATTGGTAATCATAAATTCATAAACGACACATTGTAAACGACACATAGGTAATCAACATGATAGATAAGCATAATTAATTACCATATTGACATTTGTTACCATAATGACCTTCAGACATTGGTGTCCAAAAGTACATTCTATAATGGTGTCTAAAATCAGACACCAGTTTCCAAAAGTGGACACTAGTCTCTAAAATCAGACACCAGTGCCTTTAATAAGACACCAGTGTCTAAAATCAGACACTATGGTCTAAAATCAGACATTAAAAATAGGACACCAGTGTCTAAAATCAGACACTATAGTCTTAAATTGGACACCAGTGCCAAAAGTCAGACACTAGTATCTAAGATTAGACACTAGTATCTAACATAGGATACAAAATCAGAAACAAGTGTCTAAAATTGGACACTAGTGTCTGAAATGATCATCTTACCTTATTTACCAACACCTGCGCTGTGGCATTTTTTAGTAAATTCACAACATGCATTTTCACTTGATTGAGGGCCTGGTTCAAGCACTGTTTGAACCTGACAAGGTACACTTGGGATTCTTTAAACTGAGGCTGCAAGGACAAAAATAATGTTTATAAATAAATTCATATGTTTTACACCTACAGCACTGCATCTGAATTCAGCAGTGTGCAAGATGCATGCTGCATAAGAATGAGAGCCCTGACACTTGTTTGCAGAGTATTTGACAGATGTTACACTTCCAGCACCACCTATATTTTCCTTGTCCAATTCCTGGTAAAAATGTGGACTTGGGTACACTAGGTAAGGCCTTAAGCTTTGCAGTATGGAAGGGGAGGAGATCTGAACTAATAACTCACAGCTAAAGGGATTTGGCGGCATACCTAGCTTTCTCATAATGATTACATTTCTTCAAAAAGAGAAGGAACATACCCACTAACATCCCCTCCCACAATAACACCATTGCTTACCCAAGCTTGATGATCATAAAAAATCAGATAAATAATTTTTTAAAACATGAATTTAGAAACAAAAGGTTCAACCCTTTTTCTCATTAGTAATTCTCCTTACTGTCTGCCACTCAATTCTTATGATGTTGGTTTGGAGAATTTGGTATTGGATCAACTAATAATCCCTTTAGTGATCTTGTTCTTTGTTCTCATCACTTTTCCACTTGATATTGTGTTGATAATGTAAGGAGAAATCCTGTTTTCGTCACTCGTGGGAGATAAAGGGTTAAGGACAGAAAACTTACATTGCTTGATATAAATGAAATACACTCATCGAGTCTTGCAAGCATTGGAACAAAGGATTCACTTGTCACAGAGAGTGTTGACGAGTTGAGTTTCTGAAAACAAAGTTGAATTATCAATAATTTTAGTAGGTGACGATTCTATACTAAAGTAAATGAAAATGAAAACTGTACAATTTATTTGCTAAGTTTCTGACAAAACGTTGTTCTAGCATAACAGTGGTCTAGTTACTCACATGTCTGAGATGATCCAAAGCATTGAAGTAAGATAACTTGTTACTGATGCTTTCAGCCATATTCATCAACTTTGTCTGAATGTTTGCCATGTGAAAATAAATTGAAGTAAAATACTGCACAAACCCTTCACTCCCAAGATCTGATTTTTAATTCTCCCATCTAGCTGCTACACATTTCCTTGTAAATTAGTCACAAGAAACTAGTGTTGGATCAAAATAACAACTTCTACCTATGTTTGAGCATTCTCATTACCTGCTTGCTGAATAACGTATGAATATTATAAGAAGTTACATTTAAATCACTTCTGGGGGTTCTCTTGAAACTTCAGAGCTGTTTCAAATTATCTAGATGTAGATGACTATCAGAACATCCTCAAGGTTCATTTGTTTTGTTATCTCGTACCCTTGTTAACCTTGATCGTCTGCTACAGGGAGCAATTTTCCAGGCCCAACTGCAGTCATTTTGTTTGGGTTTTGCTACATCTGTTACCCCAATACCAATAATTTCTTCATTATTTTGAAATTGTCCCCACAGCTAATGTTTAAAGGAAGGTAAGGTCTCTAATCCAGATATGTAGTTTGTAAGAAAATGAAATATTTATATCTGTCTCTCTGACCTGATCCTGAAGAAGTTGTTCGCAAGCTTCATGAAGAGCCCCAGTCTTTGTGGACACCAATAAGTGCTTCTGCTGTAGATCCTGCAGATGATTCAGGGCTGACTCCACTTCACTTAGAACACTGTCACAATGATCGCGATAAGAACGCAACTGCGCTGCATAAGATCTAGGGAACAAATTATCCATACACCAGCTGTTACCAAGTACTATGAACTTTTACTTCCAAGATCTAACATTTAATTCTTGGTACTGTCTGCCATACATTTCATGTCAGTTCTGAGAATTTGATACTTAATCAAACTGTTAAGCTAAATAATTACTATTTGTCATGTTTGGGAATGGAAAGATTAGCAAATTTTTACCTCTCCTTCACAATGTCAAAACAGTTATTTTTGTCTCTCAGTAATACCCTTTACTTTTCCTTTACCTGTAAGATGATTCCTGCTCCTCCTCCATTTGTGCTTCCACATTTGCAAACCAGGCAAAAAACTGTTAATAAAAAAAAAATAATTGGGTTTAAACATACCTAATGATGACATAATATAACAAACAGCAAAGAAGTTAATCCACTTCAAGATTAGTCAAAACAAGGACTTGATTCTAATGGTTATCATTGTATTCCATGCGTCATTTGAACTTGTTAGAAATAAAATAGAATTATCTAGTTATCTCAAAAACTAGAGGACTGACCCAGATTATTGAAAATGGTTGTCGAAAATTCCTCCCTGATTTTAAAAGACTGCGTAGGATTTCTCATTTTTGATTATAATGCAAATTCTTCATCAAAAATTTATTCTTTTTCCCTTATTCTCAACCAAGCCACACTTCATACAATTATCATGATCAATTCCATCCTTGTTTTCAGGGTCAGTGTCATTGATCTCATTAACATGATCATTAATACAACAGTACCATATATCCCCTAATAAGGCCTGGGGGGGGCTTATTTATTTCAGGTACTTTGGGGGTGGGGTGGCTTAATAAAGGGGGAGCTTATTAATTTAGTCTGACATTCACTACCTGGATAGAATAGGATATGATGTACTGTATTTCTTAAAAAATTGTTCTCATTTTATTTATCGTGCTTCCTAACATGGAGTGTTATTTTGAGTTTTTGTTTTCTGAGGGGGGAAGGGGTGTGGGACTTAATGGAGGGGTTTAACAAATTTCTTCCTCTAAAGAGGGACAGCTTATTGGAGGGGGGGGGCTTAATAGAAGATTTACAGTATTTTAAATACTTTCATTGAATAACTTAACCCTTTCAAACGTATTTGTGCACAATCCTCGCAGTAAAGAGCACCATTTAACCCATTGACACGTGTCAAAAAAAAAAGTCTAAATTTTGGAGAAACCAAGAAGGCAAACACAATGCGCAGTATATTTTTAAAAATCACCTTTTCCGAAAAACAAGCTCCAGTGAAAGAGGACTAATTAAAGAACTTATTTCTGGCAAAAAAAGCGAAAGGTGCATATAACGTTTTAACTCAAAAATCAAGATGAAAGATAAAAATCGCTAAATATTTTTGCATGTGTGAAAATGGGCATGTGGATCACATTTCAAAAGGGAGTATGCAAATTTGTCCATGAGTGAAGAGATCTCAAGTTCCATGGAATCTATCAATAGGAGGCAAGACTAAAATGGCCCAGAAATATTTCGGGACGTCAGATTTATTCAAAACAGTTTTTTATTTGCAGTTATAAGCAAAAAATGTACGAATTTCTTATGTGTACAAAGCCCATGCGGTAAAATTCATCATCTTAGATCATTGTTTACTTGCCTTCATGGCCAGAAATTGCACAGCGATATGTTGAAAATTCTGAAAAACTTCGATTTGAGGCAAAATCTTCTATTAAACTATACTTTTTGAACACATTGTTACTCGAATATAATATTTACCGGGCCATTGAATCGTCATATTGTCGCCAGGCCCTGCTTGAAGTCCTAAAGTTCGGTTTTCAGTTTACGTCCATAATTCACATTGCCTTAGAGAATCGTAGTGTCGTTGAATCAAGAGCTTATTCTGTCACTTTTAAGACCTGGATATCCATTCTTTTCCAAGCAGAGTATTCTATAGCATTGTTACTTTACATTCTGAATTCCACAAGGTCTAACTCGATCGCAAATGAAGGAAAAATCCGACCTGAAAATTTTGAGGGTCAGCCGCATGGACGCCATATTTTCAAATTTGATCATTTAGTGAAGACGTATGGAATAATGCCCCTCTAGTACCCACTAAAGTCAAAAAAATATATGCACAAACAACGGATTCTGATTGGCTTATTGATCTCCAAACTATACTGGAAGTTTGGGAACAAAACTCCACTTAGTAGGGGAGGTAGGGAGGAAAGCGTTCTCGCGCAAGGCGATCGTGAGGTTCGGGCGGTTACGGGCGGTTCAGGTGTCAATGTGTTAAGCAATAGTGAAAATCAGACCTGAAAAAATTCAGGTTTGTATGGGATTCAAACCACTGACCTCTGCGATACTAGTGCAGGGCTCTACCAATTGAGCTAACAAGCCAACTGGGAGCAGGTCATCAAATTAATTCGACATAAACCCATAAGATGATAAATCAAACACAACAAAATAATATGAAATTCATTTATCCGAACTGCAGTTATAGAAACGCATTTGTGCACGATCCTCATAGTAAAGAGCCCTGAATTTTTTCAGGTCTGATTTTCACTATTGCCTAAATAGTGCTCTTTACTGCGAGGATCGTGCACAAGTACATTTCTATTACCGCAGTTCAGATATATGAATTTCAAATATTCGTTGTGTTTAAACCATTCACTCAAAAGATCTCAATAGTAATTCTTTGGAGAGTTTGGTGTTGGACCGAAAAATAATCCCTAATTGATATTTTTCTTTATTCTCATCACCTGTCTGTTTGATATTGTATTGATGTTGTAAGGAGAAATTCTGTCTTGATCACTCATGGGAGTTAAAGGGTGAAAAACAAATATGAAGAAGCCAACCTGTTGAGCATTTTCTATTTTTTCTGATCCCAAATCGACTGTTGCCATGTCCATGGCAGCTTCTTTACTGGTCTCACTCAAGGTCCTCTTTGCAGGTAAACTGGTGCAGTCATCATCAGGTAACTTTGATTGATTAGCAAAGAATAATAGAGAAACATCCTTTACTTTAAAGTGAATATGACTATATGCCCTGCCATTAAGATGATGAAAACCGTATTGATATAAATTTTCGGCAGGGAAACGAACCTGCTCCATGACCTCATTCACAGGCAATAAAGTAACACAGCTGGAAAAGCAAATTATACAAAAGCAGATTCCTAAAACTGCGCAAACTGAGAGTAACAGAAAGGAAATACTTCTGTGAAAAAAAATGCTAGAAGTTTCATCAGGTACAAAGTACTCAACGTCTATCTCTTACATCATATCAGAATCAACGTCCTCAGCTGATAAATCCGACTATTTCGTTTTAAAAAACAGCTGATCCACCTAAACACGTTTTGAGCTCACCTCGTCTAAAAGGGGACGGTTTCCTGCAACTGTGGTTAGTTCAAGTACGCTGTTTCTTTGCTTTTCTGTCAACGGTGCGAGAGGAGAATCCTTCACATCCCATAGACTTAATTTCTCTTTTATTTCATTGGAATACGACGGATACCCTGCTTGAGCCGCCATGTTGGCACTTGGGTCCAAATTGCATTATGGTCTTTATAAATAAACTGCATTTGTTACTAGTCAGCTGTTTCCCGAATAAAAACAAAATGGCGGTCGAACTGTCCCTCTTAGCAGGTTCGTTTCTGGAGACGAAACCTGAGATATATGCAGCCTTTTTTCTTGGATGCGTAGAATCAAAGCAGCACCTTAATTTTGAGGTAATTCAAAATAGCAGCTTCGTTTAAAATTCTCTGTTCAAAAACGTCTTGCTTTGTTTGTTTTCATGCGGTAGGTACCACGTGCAATCCTCCCCCGTGTATAATTATATATTTTTTCTACTTAAGAAAATTACTGATGACTGGATTGGAAAAGTCAATTCTCTTCTTAATTCAAAGACTGACAGGTAAGTGTAGATATTTTTATCTCGAGGTGATATGCTGTAAACAAATGTGAGCTGTCAAGAGGATATCTCGTTTTTACACAAATCCGTCTAACCCCCTCCCCCACACCCCCTCCCCCTCCCCCACACTGGTACCCCTCACCCCCTCCACCCTTACCCCTCACCCCTTTGAAAATGACAATGATTGACAGCTTCCCCATCCTTGCTGGATGGAAATAAAGAGAAAGCCTGACATGATAAAACCAGCAAACACAATGATTCTTTCCTATTCACCACATAAATGAAAATCTACCCAAGTACCCTAGCCTTATATTAATCAGATCTCAAAAAGTAGTAGGCCAGACTTTAAGTTGGCTTAAAATGAAGAGTGACCTGAAACTTTCCTCTGGTATAGACCTAACAAAATGGTCTATCAAAAAGTCTGTGTGCCTTTCCTTTCCCACAGAACCATGCTGTAAATGTTGCTTCATGCATGTAATTAGTCCTAATAATGAGACAAACTCTAAAAACTAATCCTACAAGCCATCAACCTGAGTGTGCAAAATGAATGAACGGTCTGGTATTGATTAATTTTACAGTTGGTTAGGTGTTTGTCTTCTTGGAATAACAGTTGAACAATGTGATACAGAAACCTTCAGGACAAATTGTTCATCATGGCTCAGAAGTCTCCTCCAGATAATCCAGGTGGCTTTCCTAGTTTCAAATGCTTGCCTTTGAAAAAATTGATTTTTCATAGTTTTTTAAAGCATTTTCAATCAAGTTTTCAATATTTACAGTCCTCAGAAAAATCAAGTGTTCTTTGGCATTGCAGCAAGATCCTTGACAGCATTTTAAAATATGCAGCAGAGGTAAGAGTGTGCTTTAAAAAAAATTATTACACGACTCGGGCAGTCAGAGGGCCAATAACTAAAATCAACCAATCAAAATGCTCTATTGCCGGTCCAATATTCTCTAAGTATTGGACCGGGCACTGTAGCGGCCGACACAAGCGAAGCAAAATTTCGACGACAACTATGAGTTTCGCAAATGAAGACACACTATGAAGCGAGGATATATTTTACGGACAAGCCTTGAATCGTTTATTTAACGTAGTCGTGGTATCCAAGTACTTATCGTAAACTGAAATATGAATTTATAAGGAAGAAGCTAAGCTAAATGCGAATAGACAAACCAACATTCCAAACATTCCGATATAAAGGCAAGATGCAAAGCTAGCTAAAAACTCAAACAAACTCACAAAAAAAACTATATATAAGCTCAAGGAAAGGAACATTAGCACTTACATAACAGTCCCGCTTGTAAGAATCGAACCAAAACGAACTTCAATATAAGTTGGGTATTCGGAAGCGAAACGGGAAATCCAAACAGACACTTACTCTAACACAGAAAACTGTAGTCTTACGGCAAACGACAACAACCAAACGATAAACCAAAAAAACTTCAACTACTCTTCTCTAAAAATCGCACACGTCAACATTAAAAAAGGGTCCGCGTGATTTGCTTACGAGATTGCTTCGTAACCTCAAAGCACGCGCACGCGAGTCGCGCGCGCACAAGTTTGTTAACGTCTTCTTAACAGCAGGCAAAACCGTGGCAGCTGTTACAGGCACTGTCCCGAATGGTCCCGAATGATACCGCACTTGTGTCCCTTTGAACTTCAGTCATATAATAAATCTCTTATTCACCAAGCTTGCTCAGGACCGTACTGGAAGAATATCAGCCCTCGGTCTTTTTTGTACGGACCTCGCTGCGTTTGGTCCGTACTGTCAAGACCTTGGGCCGATATTCTCCCAGTACGGCCCTCGCACTTGGTTAATAAGATATATGTATTTAATTTCCCACGCACAAGATCACTGTGTGGTGTATGTTTGGGGAGCAGGGATGGCGCAGTGGTGAGAGCACTCGCCTCCCACCACTGTGGCCCGGGTTCGATTCCCGGACCTGGCGTCTCATGTGGGTTGAGTTTGTTGTTGGTTCTCGTCCTTGCTCCGAGGGTTTTTCTCCGAGTCCTCCGGTTTTCCTCCCTCCACAAAAACCAACATTCTAAATTCCAATTCGATCTGGAACAGTGGACAAGAATAGCCACCCAGTGGATGTCCATTGTTAAATCATTATTTATTTATTTATTATTTATTTATTTATGTCCTCCCCTGGGATGGGATGGGTGGGTACTAGGGCCCGCAGTAATTGGCACAAGCTGTTGCGGGGTCCCTGCCTGTCGGTGAAGATAATAAATGAAATTAAATTATTTTTGAGTAAGACTGCTAGAGCTGATCACCTTTTATTCTCATCATTACAAAAATAGACATTTTGCTTACAGTAAACTCACCACTTGTGATAACAAAAGTTGTATTGTTTAGTTTTCAGAGTTATCAAGAGAGTTGTCTAACTCAGTCCTTCCATCCATTATTTCAACCATGTTGTCCAACAAATGTTCAGTAAGTACAATGTAAAAAGTAATGAACTTATAGAAAGAACCAGTACAAAAAGAAGCAGACATTGCTTTATTTTGATCAATGATCACATCTGTAATCATTTGTAGGACGAGTCGTCAGTCTTATTGATGCTATCGTCATGTGTTCACTATTTCCCAGGACCTTCAGGACCCTCTAGGGTAAGTTATTGTAATCAGGCTCTCTTAGGTGCTGCGGCAAATTCGAGGAAGTCATGAAAGATAAGTTATCACGAATCAAGGGGCCTACTATTGACAATGACCTGTGCTGGGAAACTCATCTGCTTATCTCTTGCAGTACTACAACACCTTCCATAGCCACACCACATGCAAAACAATACTTAAATTACATCTTGTATAACTACTTCACTGCTTATAGTATGCCTCATCAATAAAACAAAGTTTTAATAGGTTTTTTTTTTTTGCTGACAAGTAGTTAAAGCTTAAGGTCCCTGGCATGTTTGATTTTATGTCAACTACACATTGATTGTGATTTTTTGTCTTTATTTACAGAATCAAATTGAGAAATTTGTTTTACCACATTTGAATTCAATCTGCAATGAAACAATGAAGGTAAGTTGTTGTGGTCAATTGAACACTTTTAATAGCAGGCAAGATCTCTGGTGATTTCATTTAGTCAATATACATAGCATACAAAACAAACTTGGCTTTTATTTACACTATATAACAAAATGTATCAATTAAAACTACCGATTAGAAAACAAAATCATATTAACCCTAAGCAAACAAAAAATGCAAAACTGAACAAAAACATACTCTGCCGTTCAAACACATATCTAAGCAGAGACGTGGCGGCAGGTCACATGACTTAAAGCAGGAAATATTCATTCTAACATCAATATAAGGCAGAAATTCAAAATATTAATAAATAGTTTATAAGATTTTTACAGTCAAAAATAATACTCAAATGATGAATTAGCACCAGTAGTGAAGAATACTCCTTTTTCTGTTTGAGTGTAAGTCAAGAGAAACAAGAACATTAACTGTGTATGTTCTTTTTTTGTTACAGGCTGCATGCAATTGCTATGCCTTGTTACCAAGGTGTAATCGCAGTGGGTCTAATGATAAGCGACAGCTGTGTCCATGGAATACACAGTGGAACAAAGTGCTTTGCACAATTCATCAACTACTTGATAATGCTTATGAAAATGTCGAGCCAGGTATGTTGTACCCTGTGAGCAGAGCCTTTTTAACCCATCCTCAAATTGAAAAGGGAAAAAGGCTCTGCGGACATCCTGTTGTTGCTTGTTTGAACATGCGCGGCAGTTACCTAGAAACTGATCCTTTTCCAGGCCCCCTTGAACTATTGTGGACACAGATTTGGTCATCTGTGTACATGAAAAACAAAGGCGTGTACACCAAAACCGGTTTGACTGGAGGCAAAACCGGCTTGAGTAGCCTGGAGTTTTGGGCTTCCGGCATTTCAAAGCAACAACGGGATGTCGGCAGAGCCTTTTCCCTTGGAGGGTTAAAAAGAAGAGGAAAAGAAGAAAAGGCTCTGCTCGCAGGGTAGGTATGTTGTTTATGATATCTCTAATTAATTTATTTTAACAGTAAATGGTAAGGTTCATTGACTAATTTTTTACATTATTCACTCCAGTTGTCAGCAGGCCCTCTCAAGACTCTAAAGATGAATCTCTTCCACTTGGCGATGTTCCACCTTCAGAGCCTGACAGGACACACACACTCATCACAAGATTGAATTCATTGCTTTACCTCCTCTCAACAATGATTAGGTAACTTATTTTCGTGGAACAAATGTATTTAAGTGATAGAGAAAACTTGATAAGTCTTTTAGTGATGTGTTATTTTCCCTTTTAAAGTTAATCATATCTGTTGCCTTCCTCGATTTTTTCAGGAATGTTGATAAAGAATTTTCATCAATTGATAATTCTCTTTCCTCTGTCAATTTAAGGGAAGAGTATCTAAAAGTTGTGGCAGTTCCCATTGATTCTACAATGAGCCTTTTAGTGAGGATAATGAATGTGACCTGCAACTCACTGGTAAGACTGATAATTATGTATTGATCAAGAAGTTCATTAAATATAAAAAATGATACGTTAGAAGAATGGCTATGTATGTATACTAATGAAAGATATTTTACTTTTTATCTATAAATTGTTAACACCAATCAGTGTTAAAGGAACTTTACTGTAAAAATATTGGACTTGTGTACTTTTGAGCTTGATTTAAATTTTTATTTTGTAGAAAAGTGCTGTTGTGGTGGAATCAGTGTTGTTGAGAGCAAGTCTACCATTAATCCATATAAATGCTGTAGATTTGTTAACCACATTAGTCACTAGGTACTGACAGTATGATATTTTTTTTCATTTTAATCAATTTATTTAGTTTCCAGTGTTTGTTACTTAAAAATACTAGCATTACTTGGTGTTGGTACTAAATATCATTATGATATTGTCTTAAGCTAAGCTGCTGAGTAAAGTGTTGTTAGTGTCCTAGACATGAACAACCTAGTATTTAAAACATTTTCAAGTTATGCCTTAGAGCATAGCAACTTTGATAGGAAAAAAAAATTAAGAAACTTCTAGATGGGGTTTAAATAATAGGCCCAGAGATTTTCTCTTCAGATGACCAAACCTTTTCACTCCTAGAGTGAGAAGTAACTTCTGATATCAAAATATTGTCAAACAGAAAGGAAATGAGGAGAAAGAAAAAGATTGAAATGGGACAATTGACTGATTTCACACTAAACTCCCTTAAATTCTAAATGTATAGCAAACAGTAAGTAGATCTGATTTTGAGACCTTGAAATGGAAAGGGTTATGCATTTCTGGAGCTGCTTACTAGAAAGCTATTTTCTTTCCAAATGTACAACAGGTGTAGAAATTTGATGCTTCCATATTGTGGCTTGTTGATAAAGCTACTGGTGCAAGAGCTTGCTTGGAGTGAAACTAAAGATCCTGCTTACGGCTTCAACAAACCATACAGGTGAGAAAGAAATTTTGAAATCTCCATCCTAAACTTGAAAAAAGTACCTTTAATTTACATTTGTTTAAATTAATTTGTAAAAGTCTTTTCATGTCATTTGTACTTACTCAAGTATCCTCCAGCGGTATGAGTACGGCAAAATAAATTCTGAATAGGGTCACTTGGAGGGCTAAGCTGGGGAAAAATCTCTCCATCAGGCTAAACGCCAACTATTTTTTCTTCGACAGGATAGTTACCTGAGTATTTTTTTTTTCCTTTTTAAAGGAAATTGAGGTGTTCTGTTTATCACTGCATTGAGCACTGGGTTCAACTGACAAATAGCCTGCCTGAGGAGGGTGGTGTGGTGACCAAGTTGATGTCATTCATGCTTGATGACCTTAAGCCATTAACTTGTCAAGCAAAGGTGAAGTTTTGAAATAATTGACAAGGCTTACAAATGGCATTGCAGTAAACTTACAATCAAAAATGGAGCTGAGCAATTGTGCTCTGAAGATAAAATAATCATTTACAACTTAGACACTTCACAACTGGGTTTGAGAGAAGTCAACCTGTCTTCATTTTTTCAGCCCTATAAGTTTTCATAGCAGTCTATTCTCAAGGCAATCATTTCTGGGAGACATCACCTGTCATCTGTATTGATAATCAACTGTCTAGTAGCATTTGCAAGTTGTAAGCAGCCATTACATTGGAGATATCACCTGTAACAACATAATATGTGGCCAATTTTCATCTCCACCCATAACAATGAGTGAGCTCAAATGTGACAGGTTTAATAATACATAAAAAAAAAATTATGCAGTTCTAACTGGCTGAAAACAAATGCATATTCATGTAACAGGAGTGCAAAGTTGTAACTGAGTGCAAATTACAAACACTGCACTGTCAAAATTGTCTCCGTTGTCTCTTAGCTTTCTGTGATGCTTTCTTTATTTAAATTGTTAATTAGTTATGGCATGATTTCTCTTGAAATTTGGTGTAAATAAGGACTTGTAAATACAAATTGCAGGAGCCCATCAAATGAGTGCAGTTTTGTTGTCTCTGAAAACTTTATAGGCACTTATTTATGCCAAATTGCACTCGAAGTCATGTTATAGCTTATACCTACAAGTTAAGGACTTAATTGACAACCTTGGATTCCTAGAAAACATCTAAAAAAAGGGTCATTAAACAATTGAGGAATTAGAACATATAATGTATTTCTTGGATGAGATTATGCCTTACAAGTGTCTTCAATTTTTTTTCTTTTGATATGTAGTTAATACCAAATGTTAGCAGTGGAAATAAGCAGCAGTCAAGAAAGGTACCCTTACCATGAAGATACAACAAACAATGAGAGTTTAACAGTTCTTCTTGATAACCTTTTTCATATTGGTGTGTATTTTTTTGGTAGGGGAAGAAAAGAAAGATACAAGATGATGTTGAGCAGTTACTAACAGGTCTGGGTGATAACATACTAGTGACAATAATTTTCTTGCCGTCACGTTCTAATTGCTGACTGCAGGAAACTATAAAAAGTAACTGTCACTATTTGCAGCAAGGTCTGAAAATTTTCTACAGAAAACAATGTAAAACTAAATAACCTCCTTAAGACTTTTTTTTTTTATTACCATTTTTTATTACTATTTTTTTTTTTTTACAGTAGCAAACTATTTTAGTATGGTATATTATTGCACTCAAATATTGTATTCTCCCATATAGCTGTTGAATATTAAACTTAAAAAAGGAAAAAAAACAACAGTTCTGAAAACAACAGTTCTGATACAAAAAGGGTTTTAACAAAAATTTGTGTAAGGAAATTAACTAACAATTTCTGATAGAAATGTGACGTAGCAGTTTAGATTTCGCTACGTGTTTAAGCTATACTTTATGTAAGCGGAGTTCTGGTGTCTCTGGATAGCACAATAGCACATGTAAAACTAGAGTGTGCAAACCGTACAATAAAGGTTGATCTTCTGTGAGTAATAGCGCAGAGTATACTTCATGGTGACCCCGACGTGACTCACTCGAAGATCAAGAAAGAAAGAAGAAACAGTTTGGAGCCTTCGAAGATACTCCAGGACGAAAATTCGAAGGGACACGGTGATCGAAACAGTAAACCACACTGGCCGCCATCTTGGATTTTGGAAAGTGCCATAATCTGAATTCTTTTCACCGAAGCCATCCCAGCACAGAACAGCGAGTCTGGATTACTGGTCCGCTTGTCCCAAACGGTAATCCAGCCCAGTGGAGACGAACAAGAAACAATTTCGTCAGTTAAGTGCATGAAAGCAAGTGAAGACGTCGATCGATCGCGCTAGTTAGTTTAAAAAAAATAAAAAAAAATAAAAAAAAAAAAAAAGTCACCATGCCTGAAACAGACGCAGAAAGGAGGACACGACAAGCTGCCATCGAACAAGCCGCTAGAGCAAGGCTACATGGAGTTGAAATGCCCAAGAGGTTAGACTTCAGTGCCAAAAAGCTACACCACGAATATTTGTGCTTCAAAACTTTGGCGAAAAAGGTGTTAGAATGCTACGAAGGGCTCGAGGACAGTGTGAAAGTAAACAAAGTGCTAATGTGGATGGGACCAGAGGCTTGTGTCAAACATGAGCAACATCCATTTCCACCAGGAGACAAGGAAAAACTCGAACCGCTGTGGACCTTTTTTGACAACTTGTGTTCCAAGAAAGAAGGTTGCCATGGTTCGTGGAATGCTGCGAGAATGACCCTGAAGTTCATGAGACAGGAGAAGGGAGAGTCAGTGGATATTTTCTACGGACGGATACGAGATGTACTTCACCAATGTGAGTACGAGCCCGCAATGCAAAAAGTTCTCGAAGCGGAAACCCTCAAATATGGACTGACGAACTCGAAAATTATAGAGAAAGTCTATGCTTTACCCAAAGAGGCAGATGCAAACTGTGTTCTTGAGACTGCCAGAGCTGAGGAACAAGCTCAGACGCATATACGCGAAGTGGAAAAAATCAGAAGGGACCACAACCTGGGAGAAACTAAAAGTGCAGAGGAGCTCGAACAAAAGAAGAAGCCATTCAGCAAAAAGCCCAAGGATTCCAGTGATGGACGTACCAAGAGCCAGTACAACTGCACAAGATGTGGACGCAAACATGGTCGCAGAAAATGCCCTGCCTATGGGAAAGAATGCAGCAAATGCAAAAGGAAAGGCCACTTTGCTGAGCAGTGCCGTAGCAAGACAAATGCTGGTTCTCACAGCAAGGGACCTAGCAAAGAGCAACAAAAATCCGGACCCAAGAAGAAGTTTCACGAAGCAACTGCAGACTCGGAAAGTAGCGAAGCAGACTTCACAGAGTATGACACCGATGAGGTCACAGTGCAAGTTGACTCCGTGGAAGCAAAGGCTGAAGAAACCAAGTCTGAAAAGACTCATTACGCCAAGAAACTGCCCAAGCATGTCACCAAAGTCTATTTAGACGAGGACCAATCACCTGAGGTATTCTATGCCACTGTGGAACTTGAATTGCCGAATGGGAGTACAAAGAAGCTTAAGGGCAAGGTTGACACTGGAGCTCAGGTAAACTTGATGAATTATATGACATTCCGAGAAATCTTTGGTGATGACGCAGAGAAAATCCTGCACAACAGTCAAGTGAAACTAACAGGCTATGGAGGAAAGCGTTTCAAGAATCACGGAAAATTCCGTATTGATTGTGTTCGCCACAATAATGTCATTGGCCGACGTGTCGAATTCTTCGTATCCGACTACGGCAGCAACTTGTTCTCACTAAAATTCACCCGTGCGATGAAAATCATAAAGATTATGTGTGAGGAGGAGAAAGACTGCAAAGACTGTCATGGTCCTTATGACGTGAGTGAGGTCAGAGATAGTACTGAGGAAGAAAAAGAAGAAAGTGCTGCAAACACACCCAAGTACTCTCTCAAGGTGAAGAAACCCATTGAAATCAGGAATACAGCCCAAGTAATCAAGGATGCCAATGAGGTGTTCGAAGGCATTGGAAAGCTAAAAGGCTACCAATACCAGATCGAGATAGATGACAAAGTCCCTCCGGTGGTCAGTCCAAGATACAGTGTACCTCCACCAATGCAGGAGTCTCTGAAAAAGAACTTAGACTGGATGGTGGACATTGATGTCATCAAGAAGCAACAAGAAGCAACACCGTGGGTAAGCAATGTACTATGTACACCCAAACCCAACGGAGACATACGAATATGCCTGAATCCAAAGCCACTCAACAAAGCAGTGAGGAGGCCACACCACTTTGCACCAACAATGGAAGACATCCTACAAAAATTACATGGGTGCAAGTATTTCTCCACCCTTGACCAATCATCTGGCTATTGGAATATTGAAGTTCATCCAGACAGCGTACACCTACTCACCTTCAACACACCATTTGGACGGTATGCATACAAAAGGCTTCCATTTGGACTTGTGAGTAGCCAAGACGTATTCCAACGTGCCGTTGACGAAACATTTGGTGACATCCCCAATGTCTACTGCATTGCAGATGATATACTAATTGCTGCAAGGACAAGGGAGGAACACGATATGGCAGTAAACAGAGTCATCCAACGATGTCGAGACTCAGGCTTCAGGCTCAACCCAAAGAAAGCAAAGATCCTATTGAACCAGATCAATTACTTCGGCCACACCCTAACAAAGGAAGGATTAAAACCAGATGCAAAGAAGATCCAAGGGATAAAGCGGTTGGCAGTGCCAAGGAACAAGCAGGAGCTACAGTCACTGCTGGGAATGTTCAACTACCTGGGAAAGTTTGTACCCAATCTGGCTGCCAAGACACAGGACCTTCGCGCTCTGGTAAAGAAGAATGCAGAATTCGTGTGGGAAGAGACACA
The DNA here is from genome assembly GCF_964205215.1 of Stylophora pistillata. Classification (NCBI taxonomy): domain Eukaryota; kingdom Metazoa; phylum Cnidaria; class Anthozoa; order Scleractinia; family Pocilloporidae; genus Stylophora; species Stylophora pistillata. Next base: position 1,308,867 of record NC_142525.1, read on the forward strand.
CACCAAGATATTCGAAGCACTGAAGGCCGAGCTCAAAGACAACATGACGTTGCAGTATTTTGACCCAGAGAAAGAAATCATTATTGAGTGTGATGCCAGCCAAAAGGGCCTGGGTGCATGTCTACTCCAGGATGGCAAGCCAGTCAATTTCTCGTCTAGAAGCTTGATTGACGCAGAAACCAGATACTGCAACCTGGAACGCGAGATGCTTGCTGTTGCCTGGGCAGTCAATCACTACCGACAGTACGTATATGGACGAAGATTCAAGATAGTCAGTGACCACAGTCCACTCCAACAGATCATCAAGAAAGACATAAGAGATGTAACTACCCGGCTGCAACGACTTTTGCTGCGATGCCAAGGCTTTGACTTCACAATCGAATACAAGAAGGGTGTCGAAATGCACATCTCTGACTGCCTCTCAAGGTGTGTGCCACCACCAGCGCCCAATCAAGGACCAGTATTCCCAGAGACCAGCCAAATTGGGATATTTGAGGTCACTGCAGCAAACGAATCAGACATTCAGAAGATCCGATCGGCTCAAAAGAAAGACCCAGTCTTCCAGGAGCTAGAGAGTCTCTGCCAGCAGGGATGGCCAGAACACCGCAATCAAGTGTCTGAGCTGGCGGTAGCCTACTGGGATTACAGACATGACATTGCAATCATTGATGGAATTATTGTGAAGAGCCAAAGGATCGTGGTGCCACAGAAGATGAGAGAGTGTTTACTCCAGAAGTTACACCGAGTGCACCAGGGGATAGACAAATCCATCCAAAGAGCCAGGGACAAATGGTTCTGGCCTGGCATGACTGAACAGATCAGGAGGCTAATCCTCACCTGCCCATCCTGCCTGGAGCACCAACCTAGACAGAAACAAGCAGCGGTCATCCCTGTGATCACAACCAATGCCATGCAGATACTGGGTTGTGACATTTTCCAGCATGCTGGTCGATGGTACAGTTGCATCATCGACTACCACACCGGATACCCATGGGTAAGGCAACTGAAGAACCAAGAAGCAGATACAGTTATCCAACATTTTCAGAGTGTCTGCAACCAGTTTGGTTACCCTATGGAGGTAGTGAGTGATCGAGGCTCACAATACACTTCTAGCGACTTCCAGGAACTCTGCTTGAAATTCAACATCATTCACAAGCCAGGGACCCCTCACTCTCAGTGGAAAAACGGCCGCTGTGAAAATGCCATTGGGAGACTCAAGAGGTTACTTGAGAAGTCCAAAGAAGAGGAAACGACCATGGAAGACATACTTGTGAACATCCGTGACACACCGCTAGATGGAAATACTCCCTCACCCTATGAGCTGATGTTTCACAGGAAGGTCAAATCAGACCTACCCTCAATACCACTCAGCCTGTTCGACAGCACCAACAGCATCAACGCAGGCCATAGAAGTGTGAAGCACGCTGAAAGAACGAACGAAAGCGAAAACAGAGGTGAACCATCAAGGCTGGAGCAACATCAAACAGTCATGTTTATGAAGAAACCTCAGGAAAAGAAGGCCCGATGGTCAAGTGGGACAGTCGTCACTGTGGACGGTCAACGATCATACACCGTGGAGGACGACGCAACTGGAGCACAATATTCCAGAGATCGAGTCCACATCAAGCCAACTCTCGGTAATGCCGCCACTCCACAAACTGCGAAAGCCGCTTCCAAAGGAAGAGAAGTGTATCAGTGCCAGTTGGGATGCCAAGCTCCAAAGATACGGCTAGCCCACCAAAGCCGAAGGAAGAGACCCCCATGAAGCAGAAAGCTGACAATCCATCAGACAGCATCAAAACATCCCGACCAAGGCGTGTCATCAAAGCACCAGTGAAATACGGATATGAATGAAACCTTGGATGTGACATTTACACAGAAGTGATTTTAAAAAAAAAAAAAAAAAACACACAACAACAAAAAACTGTTGTTTTTTCTTTTATCTTTAGATCACCAAGCTATGTTTTTTTTTATTATTCTGTTATAGTTATATTTGTCAGCCCCAATCAGGAACTGACATTGTATTAGTGGAAACTTTGTTTGTTTTGTTCTCAACAAGGGGGATGACGTAGCAGTTTAGATTTCGCTACGTGTTTAAGCTATACTTTATGTAAGCGGAGTTCTGGTGTCTCTGGATAGCACAATAGCACATGTAAAACTAGAGTGTGCAAACCGTACAATAAAGGTTGATCTTCTGTGAGTAATAGCGTAGAGTATACTTCAAAATGCTTTATTAATTTCAAAACTATCGGGGGAATTTTTGCATGATAAATTTAAGTCTCTCAATCATTTCCAATAAGAACTGATTAAATCCCTTTTCCATAATTAAGTCGCATTAAAGAACATTTGCTGCTTTTTATGAACATTTTTACTGTTACAAAATGTTGACTGCTTTCATTGATGGGTTCACAGGGCAACAAAAGATTGATGAAAATGCAAATGAGAAAGTTACATACAGAGCACTCAAAGGTGAAGTAAAAATTATTTTTTCTCATCTCAATAATCTAATATTTTTAAACTTTGTTTTAAATCAAGACCTTGATGGTAACTGATGCCAGTAAACTATCCTAAGTTATGGCCCTAAAGTAACCCTTTTCACTCTGAATTTTATCTACAGCCTTATGTTCAGTATTGATTGCAGCTGGAAGCGACATTCCTCATGATGCATTTAGGGTCAGTAATTATAAACATGTTGTTTTGTTGCTTCTACAATTGAAAAAGTGATTGATTGTATTTATTCCCATTTTTAATTTCTTTTTAGGAAGTGCAAGTTGTCCTTGTTAAACTGATCATTCAATGTCAGCAATCATCATGTAGTACTTTCCCAATACCTTACCTGAGTGCTGATTGTCGTCGGGCACTGTACCGCACTCTACTTAACTGTCTGCTAACTAACTCTCCTGGTGTTCCACCACCTGTGCATCATGCTGCAAGATTATTTAGTTTAGGACTTCAGGATATTGATTTTAAGGTGAGTCAGTTTTTAATTCAATAAACACTGCTCTGGAAAATTAAACAAGTATTTGGCAGGGTAGTGAATTGTCCCTCACAGGTTGATTGCAATACTTGATAAAATTTAGAAATTGAGATATAAAAGAAATGCTCAAAAGTGAAGCCTGGAAAATGAATTCAAGTTTTAGTTGATAGCTGTTTGATGTGTCTGCTGACACAGTTTAACACTCTCTTTAGGAAAGAATTCCTTTATCAATTAAACTAAGTATTCCACTGTTTTGAATATCCTGTCTCCAGGGGTTAGTGTTGCTTGTGCTCTGATTCTCAGAACAAGGATTTTAGAGGGAAAAAGGTCTGAAAACAGGCCATATTTTGCAAGATATCCTATTTTCAGTGGCAGCAACACTCTTTCCTAGGTATCAAGTTATTGCCAAGAGGCCCTAGCTGTTGTTAATACAATCATCCACCCACGGATATTCCCACAAGTGTGTTCTGCACCAGGGCCATTGCAGCTTAGCATCTCTGAGCAGCATGCAAGTACAACAGAAATGGCCTCTTGTATTACATCTGAGTATGTTCTGAATACAAGCTGGCACAGTTTGGAAGGGGAATCTGACAGCAATGATGGTAATCATGCTGATCATGTACAGACAAATGTAATCTCTATGGAACAAGAGGAGTTTGGAGCTAAAGGGGGAACTGTGGATAACAGTGTTGGGAATCAAACAGTACAAGGATCTAAACAGAATGTAACATCTGAAAATCAATCTGATAAGTCTTGTGCTAGTGAAAGGGAAAGCCAAGTAAACAGTGGAAAAGATAAATCACTTGCTGATGCAGGAAATGTGGATAGCCAGATCTCAACTCAACCTCAGAACAATGAGTCAAGTCAGATTGTTTTACTAGAAACATTGCCTAGTGAAGACTTTGGGCCTTCTCCACAGTTTGCTAGAGTATCTGAACCCAAGAGAAAACCTGATGCTGATAACTGCAATTCAAAGGAGAGAATTCAAACATTGTGTGATGAAGACTTTGTGCCTTCTCCACAGTATGCTAGAATATTTGAACCCAAGAGAAGGAAAGCTGATGCAGATAATTGCGATTCAAGTGAGGGAATTCATGTTACCAACAACAATAGTACTTCGCCCACAGAAAATAAAGATCAACCTAAAGAAAGTGTTGCAATTAGTGATAATACTTCCTTAAATGAGGTAAGCTGAAGGGCTGTTTTCACTTACTCTGTGGTCTTTTCTTTTACAAAATATGTATAATGTAAGTAATCAACACAATATCAATAATAATTAGAAGAATGATAATCTAGCAGTTAGTATTCCACAAGTTGGCTCTTCCTAACCACTGTTTCCAGGTCAAATTGGAATTTGGAATGCTGGTTTTTGTAGAGAGGGCAAAACCAGAGGAGCTGGAGAGAAACCCTGAGGGCAAGAATGAGAACCAACAACAAACCCACCCCACATGTGACATTAGGTCCAGGAATTGAACCTAAGCCATTGTGTGTGTGTGTGTGGGGGGGGGGGGGGGGGGGGGGGGGGAAGAGGGGTCTCACCGTTGCACTCTCCAATTTTTTTTTTTGGCATTTGCCAAACCATTAATCTGTTCATTTGTCAGGAGTTGTCTCTGAATGAATCTATTTTCAGGGGAATGAAAATGATGAAACTGCCCAGATGTTAGCTACATTTGTGGACTCATACCCAGACTCTGATGAGCAAGAATTTTCATGAGCCTTGTAACCAAGCCTTCCTGGAAGAGCCAGTTAGACTTATATACCTCCAAATAATAATCAGCTGTATGGAAACAACTCAAGACATCAGAACTTCAAATGAAATTTAATGCAAATGTAGTAAAGGAAGGTAACTACAGTATACTACACCAACAGAAAACATGCTTTAGTTAGGTGGGGCAAAATCAAAACCTTGGTGAAGTTTATTCATCTTACTAACTTTTTTTAGAACTAAAAAAGGTCAACTTAGGCTGTCAAATAAAAGAGCTTGCTCCCTCTTCCAGTGTATCAAATAAACCACAACTTATTTACTTCCATATCACCTTTTCATTATGTAACACCAGTTAATATCTGTTTCAATTAAGTTTACCAGTACAGTCCGACCTCTATTAAGCAGCCACCCTCCCTTGTGCGGCCACTTTCTAAAGTCCCAATTTTTTTCTCAGTTAACTGCTGTATTTGATACCTCTTTTCAACAGCCACCTCTATTAAGCGGCCACGACCACCTTCTTGCTGTCGCAAGTGTACTATTTACATGGTTTTTTTACCTCCATTAAGCCGCCAGTAAATTATCTTTCCAAGCAAAATGGTGACAGATGATATAAGGTGATAACTGATAACAACAAGAAAACAAGAACTGCAATTTTATCTCCACCATAACAACTCACAAGCCACATGCACGTGCAAACTTTTCACATCCGCCACTAAACAAACATAACAATAGCTGTGGTTACACTCCCCTCCTTCCCAAGGTAACCCTGTGGGTAATAACCTTGGGATGGGTTTGGGTTTCTGGTCAGGTTTAATCCTCCGGTTACATTGCAAACAATTACCCGAGGTCAACTTTTGACCTAGCAGTGTTTGGGGAGAAATTAATTCGTCATGGAGATCGCAAACCGCGAAACTTATGGTTTTTATTGGAGTATTCAGAGCAAAGACGAGTACAATATACTTAATGTGAACCTCGAAAGTTGGCCACGTTTGATGCCACGTGTCTTGAATTTGGTACTTGCGAGGATATTTGCCGCCATTTCAGCACAACACCACAAAAATGCCCAGCATGTGCTGCAGTTTCTGGATTTACTTTTTTTTTTCCATCCAACTGGTTGAACTACTCTTGTGGTTTGATAAACCCCTGCTAACCCTACGACTTGGTTCGGGAAACGTCATGGGTAATTCTTTTGTTCTTTTTGATGTATTCATAGTGATTTCCCATGGGCAGTTTCATTGTGGGAATAGAGGTCACACACAAAACACAGACTTCCCGTGGCTAAGGTCTCACTTTCCCTTGGGCAAGAGGTCTAGTGTAACCCCAGCTGTTTTGTTACAACCAAAATCTGTACAGGAAAAATTTATTACTACTGTACTGGAAATCTACAAAAATCCATGCCCCTCAAGTTTTGATTTTAACCATTGAATTGAAAACTCGTCCACTGTGAAGCAGTACTCGCATGGAATTTCTAAACCATAGCCGGCCCCTCTGTTTACGTGTTTGCCTCTCACAACAGCTCTTCCTTTGTTTGTTGGCCTCTTGAGAAATTTTGTAAGCCAAAGGGCTATAAGCCCTACGTGCCCTCTGTTTCAGAGCTAGAACTATGCATGGGCTAGAAATGCACTTGATGTTTTGTTACAATGAATTTTAAAAGCATTTTGCTATATAGAGTCAATAAAATCATGTTTTCTGCCATCCTTATCCAATTAAAATTGTACCTCTATTAAGCCGCCAACCTCTATTATGCGTCCACTTTTCAAAGTCCCAGGGGTGGCCGCTTAATAGAGGTCGGACTGTAATTAATTTAAAATCATACTTCTACATGTTTTGTTTTCCATTTTGTCATTTTTTCAATGAAACAACTACAGTTACCAGTAGGCACATTATTTTGTGGGAAATTTTTAATTTTTTTCTAATTGTGTCAAAACAAATTAAAAACAAGAATATTCTGCATGTCTCAATTTACTTACATCACTTGTTATCAGTGCTACTTTACACATCTTCACTTTCACCTTCACCAACAGTTCGTAGTAAATATGCATCAACAGTTCCTTTCTTTCTGTCTACCTCTGGAGCCTTTGTACTTTCCAGATTAAATTCTTTTTGTAACTTCAGTGCAAACTGAAGGTCTTGTTCTTCTTGCTTTCTTCTTTCTTCTACGAATCTTAAATTGCTTAAGTTAAAAATGTCACTGGATGTAGAACTTGATGAAAAGATGGAATCCTCTTTGTCTTCAGAAGAATTTTTTCTGCAATTGGATGTACTATTAATTCCTTTGTTCTTTGGTAATCCTGTTGACAAAGTAAATAGAATAACTTGAAATATCCACAGAGGATTTCCTGTCTGTAGAATTACCAGACATTTATTTCTTAACTTTCAAGTAAAAACTTTAAGCTCTTGAAGTAAAAAATGATTAAATCTAAGTACATAGCCTATCCTAAAACTTTCATTGCCTGCAGCATGTTACAATTTCTGCTCTTGAAATGAAATAATCACCTGGGTCTATAGCATTATGCTTTCATTGTGTTTTACTGTCTCAAAAAGAATCAGGTCTTCATTACGCAAAGTACATGTAGTGGTACCTTTCTAAGAACATGAATAAAATTTGAATGAACACCTTGTACATTTCCCAAAGAGGACTGCCTTGTAGGAAGGAACCACCTGTCTAGTGTGGAGTTGCTGTGACCAGCTTGGGTGTCCTGTCCTTTCATCTTTTTTCCCTTTACACTCTTATTCTTGTAAGGGATGGTCGATGAGCTTCTATTCTTGGGCAGCTGACCCTGTGAGTTCTTTAGAAATCCAAAAAGCAAAAACACAAAGATTTCAATGATTAGCTTTAAGCCAAACTTAGAAAACAAAAATTTTTAATGACTTGTAATTCAGTTAAGCCATTGTATGCTACTTACCTGTTCTCGTTCTTCCTTTATCATTTTTCTTGCAAGTTCTTCATCTTGTAGTCTCTGGTATTCTAGAGACTTCACGAATCTCTCTTCCTCTCGTCGTAACCTTTGGATGACCTCTTCACTCGCTTTCACTTCTTCCTCTCTTGCCTGTTGCAACTAAGACATAAGTAAAATAACAAAATAAAGGAATTGGACATTCACTTTGTCTGAGGCAAAAATGAGTGGTTACAATAGAAAGGTAATAAATTAAAACTCCAAACAACTGTCAGTCATTAGAGAATGTCTGCCTTAAATAAGTACCCCTTCAATTAAATCTGAACTATAGTCAGCCATTATGTCTGGGAAAATTTGTTCACCATCTGAAAGATAATATAGAGATTCTGATTTGTTACAAGGGAAAGGAATTTATTTCCAGTGGGGATAACTTTATGTAAGAATCTAAAAAATATTTATAATACCAGAACACAGGTCTCTTCTTTTACCTAATTAGAGGCTTAGTCTGGGACAAAATAATCTGGTTTTATCAATTATCAACTGAGTTGATATTGTGAATTGGCCAAAGTACAGAGAATCTAAAGCTGGTGTTTCAAGCATTAGCCCTTAGTCAGAGCAAATTCAATTTGCTCTGACTGACAGCAAATGTTCCCAATGTCAGTTTTAGAATCTGTCTACAATGGCCAATTCACATTATCAACTTAGCTGATAAAACCAAACTATCTATGTCATACCCCCCACTGACAAAGCACCACAGATTCTTTAGAAACTAACCCTCTTGCATCCATGATAATTATTCTTTCAAGAAAAAAAAATATCTGCAGCTTTGTCACAAGGTTATCTTTCAGAGATCATAACAGCATGTAGTCTACTTTTACAAGTGTGATTTTAATCAGTTGAAGGCCATTTTTTGTCATAGAGTAGTGCTTGCCACATTTTTTCACTAATATTCGTAGAGGAACACCAAGAGATGCCAGCTTAGGTACATTTATTTAGTTAACTGTTGTTAACTTGCCTTCCTCATTTCCTCTTCATACTCTTTACGTAGCTCTCCGTCCTTGGATAAGGTGCGTTTCACAGGTGGCATATCTGTACCAGTGAAATAGAAAAAAAAATTACAACTTTTAACAGAAAACAATATACAGGCTATAAGTGGTCAACACCATTTCTGAATCAAGATGTACCCCTTATAAATGGATTGTAATTCTTCCCCAACCTCCTCATTTTTCTGTCTCTTCAAAATAAGATTAATAACTGGATCACTAAATAATACTAGTGAGCCTAGAACAGATTTGAAAAAAAAAACATTGTCTCAAGATTGAGTAATAGGTTCAAAAACTAATATTTCTCATTCTAATAATCTTTGAGCCGTATTTTGCTGTTGAATGTTGTGGGAGCTGATAAGTGAACAAAAATAAAGCTAATACGTGATGCAAAACGAATCTTGTCTTCTTTTATGCTTTAACTGTTATACTAGGACCTCGATATTTTAAATTTCAAAGTTTTGTTGATGTCAATGAAAGCATTAGCGTAGCAAAGCCTTCTAACCAAGGATATCGTCGTCTTCTTCACCGCGTAATCTTTTCCGACATTTTTCTGGAAAGAGCATCTGAATTTGTTGCCATCGTGTTACGTTAACCAGTGTCCCATTCCGCGAATTTCTTCTCGCCCAACTTGAAATTCTCATTCGACAAAGAGGGCAAAGGAAATTCGCCTCCTCCACATTTTGCTTGAAGCACGGCCAACACAGCTCGTGTTCACAAGGCATGACTACAGGTTCGATAAGTATTTGCAAACATATGGGGCACGTGAAGTCAGAGACAGAGTTGCAGATCACATTTTCGTCGCCTAAGTTACGTTTTTGTTGCTTCTTAGGGCTAACGACTTTGTTCACACAAGATTCGTCGTTCTCGTCGCCAGCCGCCATCTTGAATGTTATTTGGATGTATGCAAATAATTTCTAAATTAATTTTGGCGCGAAAACGAGCCATTGGCCTACCTACTTCTTCATTTATTCAGTATTGTTCAGAATTTTTCCAATATGATTTAATTTATAGGGGTTTTTGTGCTAAGAAATTCACAATTTGATTAATACATTTTTTTCCTTTTAATTTTTCTTTCGGCTGTTTCTATTCAAAATATTGAGCAACTCGCGGCAACAAATGGCGGGAATTAGTGTTAGTGGCGGGAAAAGCGACGTTCGCTACTCTTCCCTAAAGCTGAATGCGCTTCAACATTTCGTGCCTCGTTTGATCTGCGCATTTTACAAACAACTCGGTACTTCTTGTCTTTTCCGTTTCAACATTCAGACAAGTAATACCCCTACTGTTTTAGTGAAAGATGCCATCAACAAAAGTTGATTCGACTTCCACAACTCCTCTAGTGGAGAAAGAGGTGGAGAAGTTTCCAGAGACGGACGAATCAAACTGTGAAGGAAAACATTGCGAAGAAATGAAGACTGAAGAGATCATGAAGACTACCGAGGAATCGGAAAAGATGAAAAAAGAGAAGTTTCCGGAAACTGAAAACAAAGACGAGGTGAATACTCCGTCAGGAAATGAGGGGAAAACAGATTGTGACGATGAAGAAAAACCCGCGGAGACGAAGGAAAACATGGCTGAAAACTCCAAACGAAAGTCGACAGAGTCAAGTAGCCCAACAGAGGATGAGGAAAGCCCCCCCAAGAAAAGGAAGTCTTCTTAAAACAACAAACAAGAAGGTGGTAATTTTGTTTAGGTTTTGTACTGGAATTTGACTGGACTGCCCCTTTCGGCTATTTGATAATTTGCGCCGTTGTTGCCAAGAGTTTTTTTTATACGGGCTGACAGGAAAAGTGGGCGTCAAGAATTACGACACTATTGAAAATTGTACTATTCTGAGTGACTTTAAATCCTTTTAGCCTCAACAAGATTGCAATCAAAGCATTTTAATTAAAACTCAGAAAACTTAAAGATTTTACTTCAATGTGGATTGACAAAACTTCGATCTTATTATTTAATATTCGTAAGAAGCAGAAGAATCGATCTTGTTTTCAACTTGATTTGTATGTATTTATAACTTCGTTCCCGTTTCAACGATACTTTTTCAAGAAGAGGACTGTGTCTAGTTTTCTAATAAAGATCTCATCGTAACGAACTCCTTGGAATCGCGATTTGAGAAGCCCCTCCTCTACTCGAAATATCATAAATACTTCACTTATCAGTTGACCCTCAGTTTATATTATGTGCAATTTTAATTCAACCCTCCACAAATTATCAACGAGCGAGAACACCGAAACAACTCATCTTCTGAGAAAATCGGCTTCGGTGATGACCGGAAGTAAATCTTTTCTACATTTCATATCCTTACGCAAAGATTAATTGACTTGTAAAATTACCCAACTTTGTGCACAAACTGGGCAAATGCCAATTCTGCCACGAATCGGAGTTGAATTTATTACTATTGCTCTCTGATTGTAGATGACAACAAAACTACTTCCGCAAATCGCAATGTCTGGCTTTGATTTGAGCTAAATAGTGAAGTTAATGACTCCCTGAGCTGAGAAATTTTTTTATCGTCATTTCAGAAGTCACAAATGGAAATTCTAGCTCGTTCTCCTGTCGGCACGTGCCGGCCTGCATGTCGAACATCTGATGATAAGAGTTTATCCGAAACAGACTTCACTCTTTATCTTTCAAGGTAAAAGATTTGATGTTATCCCAACTGGATAATTTGCGTTTTTTTTTTAAGACTGAGAATATGATAAATGGAGAGGTTGTACTTCTCGCTTTTAAGCATGAACCGCCTCTTACGTAATTCATCTATTCGGGAAGGACTAAGAAAACGTATTATATTCCACAGTTTTCCTCGGGTTCCCAATTGTCTGTAAGGGAAGATGAAGAATTTCTCAGCCTACAATGCAAACATGGATAGTACTTGATGGATAATTCAAGTTTCATTTGCTGATGTTCATCTTAAAAACTCGTTGTAACTAGCTTGCATTGATAAAGTCATTAGGTAAGGATTAGAGTAAATCTCTCTTCCTAAAAAAGCTGAAAAGGGCAAGTTCCTGTGATTACTGAAAGCTGAGTCAGGAAACCTTAAACCGGAATTAACGATCACTCCCTGCCAGTGCCGTACCACATTCCGCCCCCGTTCGCCCAATAAAATATTTTTTCTCTATTTTCTGTTATTAGTCAAAGATGCCGCACAGCTGTTTCGCTCATCGCTTATTCATGATTGACTGTTTGCATTGTTTCAATTAATTATCGTTGCATGAATGAAAGGGTTCTGCGGATACACCCATTAGACTCACTACCCTTTCAACTATATATTGTCTGTAGCGCAGACGAGTGACGTTTTAGGACATGACAACGTATCTAAAAGTGAAGTAGCTATCACTTTGTGTATCTTAGTTCCTCGCGTAACCGACAAACGTGAAAGTTAGGCTATTTGATACACATTCAGTACTCTAACAAGCGGCGCAAAATGGGTTTTATTCACAAAATTCACGTGGTTTGTTTATTCGGTTTCATTTTGAAAGCTTGGCATGGCGAATGCAGCACTCAGCAATTGTCTTGTTCAGTTGAACAGCTTGGAACAAACACCCTATGGAATCCAAAAGTTCCTGCTAAAGGTTAGAAGAGAAATACACCAATATTTCATCTGTGGTCTTGTGTTTTCCAACTTACTCTTGACACAATTTGTCTTTGATAGGAGAGGAGCCGCAAGTTTGTGTTAGTTACACAGAAAAAACATGCTGTACAAGACAAACGGAAGATTCTCTTCGTATCAAAGCCGCAAAGAATATTAAGACTCGATTGCAAACTAGATACATGGCTGCAAAGAAAGACATGTTATCACTTTTTGATGATTTGAAAGGTAAGCCATCGATCCATGACTCGTTCAACTATTTTGTAAGTTGTTGAAAAGCACTTTATTATTTGCTTTGTGTAAACAAATTCTCTAGGCTACTTGAGTGATCGCAGCTGCCTTCGGATTTGCGGTTTGATTAGTAATTGTAACCTAAAGTAGAAGAAGAAGCAACATCACATTCAAACAAAAAAATCTCGGGCTCTCTCGAGGTCTTCAGAACAATGCCTTGCTTAATCAATTGCCCTTCACACGAATTTCCTATGGGGTATTAAAGTAACGAGGCACTTGAGCATTTTAGCTTGTGGCGCAAGCATGCTCGGAATTGTTTCTTTTTGTTTTTCCTTTCTCGAGTGTGTTGATTTGCTTAAAAAAGCAAACTTAGTTTTTTTATTACTCAGTACCCTTCCTTGATTTCATATCGAGTCTCGAGTGCAATTTTCTGACGCCTAATGAGTCAATTTTCTTCTCTCTGATGTTTCTTTCAACAATTCAACGAACGCATATTGCATAATGGATATAGAATAGTTAAGAACCTTACAGCTGCATCCTGAACATGAAAAAAACCTCACTGAAAACTCGCTTATAGTCTCGATCATTCGATCGCGAAGGAAAAGGATTTTGGTTGGTGCGAGCGCTTGTTTCCGGCCTTTAATCTAAGACATTACTGCCATAACCGCTCTGTCGTTGATATTCGTATTTTATTACATATATATTCCACGAGAATGTCTGAATATTGTGATTTTCTACAATACTTCTCAACGCACAAGTTTATTATGAATAATTCAGTCATTACGAAAATAAATCGTGCTCTCGTTGCTTAATCTAGCGATGAAATCTGGTGTAGAAGTTGGGTTATGCAAATCATGACAGTAGACGCCTGAGATCATTAGAAAACAATAAAAACATAACTGACATGAAGTAAACCTTGTGCATCTATGTTCGTGATCGCGTGTTTCAGAAGCATTGAAAAAGTATCCTCTGCTTAGAAGGTCGTCTCTATCATCGCATCAGAACCGCCTACGGGCTCGACAATTCCAATCTCATATGTTTGACATTCTAAATTAATGAACAGATATAAATCATCAAAAATTTGAAGCGCTCCTTGTCCCAGCGGGAGTTTTCTTGAAATAGGTAGATACGGTGCACCATACAGGGTAGCTGTAAAGTCAAATGTTTCTGAACCAAACTAATTGCCCTGTGTTTTGATCTGAAATAGAACTTTAGAGCCTTTCTTTTCGTTCTCTACGTTTAATAAAGTAAATATGCAAATTTAGGTATAAATGACGAAAGATCTGGAACGTATTAAGCCAATTTCTTTTTATGTAAATAATATAAAGAGAAGAACGTTATTGTCTGCTGATGCTATTGCTGTTTGTTAACCACAAGTGACCACTTAATTTTTGTTTTGCATCTGAAGTCTTATTAACTTAATACCAACTAGTTCTGGTATTTAGATTTTTTTTCGATAGAAATATAAAAGTCATATTGTTTAAAGTGTGGAAACTTTTAGATTTCTTTAGCTACCAACTTATCTTCCTTTGCACAGTGGGCATTCCACAAATGACCCCTTCAGTTAGAAGTTCACAATGTTAATTTGCCCTTGCTGATAGGTATGAGTTAAATAAAATTCTAACCCTAGAGTATTATTTTTTTAAAAATTAATTAGCATTGTGTGGAATAGTCCATTGAATTAATGTTGTAGATGTTTGACCCAATTTTCAACTGGGGTGCAGTAATTGTTTATCATTTTATATTTTAATTGCATTTTTTTTATTTGACTTTAATTTGAAATCAAATTGAAATTTTTGTTTTGCTAAACATTTTGATTATAAAAACGATTTGAACAGTTTTTTTCTATTTTTCCTCTTCATTGATTTGAAATGACATTTTTTTCATTTCCAGGGCATTTTCATAGCCTGATGGAAGAAGGTAACAGACAAAGTATCACCTTTTTAATGGGAAAACAACCCAATCTTACTGCAGATGAAGTCAGTGCCATATCAACATTATTCCAAGACCTTGAAAACTATTTTGCTGATGATAAACAAGACTTGGAAGAAATTGTGAATACATTCTTTCGCAGTTCTTTTTCAATGCTGTTTAAATATTTAAATCCAGGTGGAAATACTCTCTCGGCAAAATATAAGCAGTGCTTAAAAGATAACATGGATAAGATTAAACCATTTGGTACTCGCCCAGCAGAATTGGTGGGTATTTTTGAGCAGGTTTTTGAGCCAGTGCGTGGCCTTTTCAAAGGCTTGAAGTTTGAAGTAGAGGTATTGCGCATGGCTCAACAGTTCAACATCACAGATGAATGCAGAAATGGTCTGGTGGAGATGAAATTTTGCTCATTATGCCAGGGTCTTACCCAAGTGAAGCCATGTTATGGGTTTTGTATGGATACAACTAGAAAATGTCTGCTCTCTGAAATTCAGCTTCAGTCAAAATGGGGACAGTTAACAGACACTGTCCTGTTACTCACCAAAGAAGTTGGAAACTCGAAGTTGGAGAACTATTTAAACTCTATTCACTCAGATTTATGGAGTGCTGCCACATATATGTTATTCCAGAAGGCTAATATCAGGCCACAGGTAAGGTTGCATGAAGAATCTGATCTCCAGGATTTGAGAAATATAGTGTGATGGACTCTAGGTCAAGAGGTCTGGAACGAGCCCTAGCTGGGTCACAGATTGCCTCTCTCTGCTTTGGAGTGTAGAGGGAAAACTACATACATACATACATACATACATATATTGTGGGAAGGAAAAGACAAGTAAACTACAAGTTCATCCCTACAAGCCTGTTTCGTGGTCGCCCACTCATCAGTAGTTTACTTGTCTTTTTCCTCCCTCAATGTATACTTTGCTCTACTTCTATGTACTGAGCACTGTTCTACGAAAATCAAGTCACACTTTACATACATACATACATACATACATACATACATAGGTTAATTGACCACTCCCCATAGGGGCTTTTCAGGACCAATACCCACCCATCCCACCCAGGGGAGGACATCCACCACACAGTAATCTCGTGCATGGGAAATTAATGTCTCCTACCCCTAACCCTGCAGGAGACGAGGCCTACAGTTTATTCATCCTTATCCGAGAAGACTAGAATATCTATCCATTTCTTGATTATAGAAAGGTAGCAAATTCTCCTCACTTATTTTAAGACCACGAGTATTGGTCGGACTGGGGCTCAAACCCTCGACCTCCCACACAACACAATCCAGTGCTCTAACCAATTGAGCTAACCTTGAGGTAATAAGGGGAGGGGGTGGTAACCTGTTCCAGATTAATATCTCATCTGGGGGGAAGAATTCTCTTGGTTGCTTCTGCTTTCTATAATATCAAGAAATGGATAGATATTCTAGTCTTCTCGGATAAGGACAAATAAACGGTAGGCCCCGTCTCCTGCAGGGTTAGGGGTAGGAGACGTTAATTTCCCACGCACAAGATTACTGTGTGGTGGATGTCCTCCCCTGGGGTGGGATGGGAGGGAAGGCAAGATCATTACATGGACTGAAGCGGCTGCCAGAGGCACCTGATAATGCTGACGTCCGATCTCAACCTTATCATTGTAACTGGACACGTTTGTTGTTTAGAGTGTTCAAGACTTTCTTTCTTCTTCTTTCTTTCTACGTTAGAAAATGTGATAAGGAAAATAAGCCATTCAGGCGAGAGAAATGTCAACTGTAAGCAATAACACAAATTTCTGTGAGGTTTTGTACATGGTTTGCTTTCATTTTCGTAAGAAAGACACTTTACTTTCACAGTGGATCTCTTCACCCAGGAGTATAAATTTCTGGGTACTGGCAAATTGTCAGGGAAGCCTGATGAAATGCTGTGGGAGAGGGTGGGGGTAACCTTGCAACTGACTGGTTTCCAATGGAGTAGTAATACTCTTAGTCACTTCATGCCATGGAAACGAGGACATGCTGACCAGCTGGATGGGCCACTTGTTTTGAGCACAGACTTTACCCATCAGTTTCTGATCCCATACTTGGTTGGTAAAAACACACCAAGAATTACAGCCACATTTTAGGTGTTCATGGTTTTCTGAGACTGAAAACTGGTGAACTTGTGAAATAGTTTGGCCAAAATTCTTGGCTGAGATTACATTCTTAAAGATGTAAATACTCAGATCAATATTATTAACAGGTTTTGAAGGAGTGTGGTGAACCTACCTATGATGATGTGAAGACCTCTCCATATAAGGAACCTGTTCCACCGACTCCTCACGTCAAAATACGACTCTTTGCCAAAATGGATGATGTTAGAATAAAGCTGAATTCTCTTAGCTTATTCTTCCAAGAGTTACCTCAGGAATTATGTGTAGTTGATGGTCTTGCTGCAGAAGAGAAAATCATTGACAGTTGTTGGAATGGAACATCTGTGGCAAGGTGAGGACTTAGTGGTCGATATTTCAATTTGAAGCCACTATTGGTGACTGTTCTTTTTTTCTGTGCAGCATCAAGACTTGGGCATGTAATACCACTCAATAAGAAAGAGTTAAAACATTTTGAGAGCCCAAATTAAGAATTTGATAAGATAACTTTTCATTGTTATCATGACTTTTTCAATTTTGTCTCAACTTTTCACTGTAATTGTAATTTGTCTCCTTCTTTATAGCTTTACATTTATTACATCACTTTACATTAAGCTCTCTTTGAATTTTCATAAAATTTTAGTCCCAGTATAGTTCCTCTTTCACCGATCATTTCCCTGAACAAATACATATGCATTACAAAAAAAGTAGTGATCACCCAGTACTGATACAAAACTAAAATAAGGATAGTTAGAACAAATTGATTAAAAAAGATGAAGATACATCTTAAGTTCTAAAAAATGTTCTAAAATTCTGTCGCATAATCCTTTGCTACAAAAATATATCCAATTAAACCAATTATTAGAGAAATTATGATTTGCTCAGGATGCAATTTTTGCAGTCATCTGATAATTTAATTAGGCCAGATCTTGTTTTCAGATTAGTTTCCTAAAAACATCTAAAGTTTGTTGTTCTCTCTCTTTTGCACTTAACTTGAATCTACATAGTGGTCAGATATCTTACTAAGGGCTTCCCAAAACACATAGTGTTTTACTCTTGGGTTTTTTCATTGTTTATTGAATACATTTAGATTTTTTTCTGCAGTGAATTAATTCTCTGTTAAATTATTTTCTACAGGTACGAGTCAAAGCAGGATGATTCATCCTTGTCATGGGAGAGTAAGAACCACTTGACATTGCTTAAGAGGATGATTAACGACAAGATTGCTATGATGGAGGAGGCTATTGTCAGAAAAGATGATGACGATGAAGTTGATGGAAGTGGCAGTGGCAGTGGGAGTGGTGAAACAAATGGTAATCAGCTTATATTTTAACTTGGTTTTAGGGTTGAAAGGGCAAAAAAGGGCCAAAGAAGACAATTTGTGTAATATTACATCATGTAATGAAGTGCAAGGCACATTGCTTTCCTTTGGAGTGAGTAATTTACAGCTAGCATTCGGATGGCATCTCAACAAGGAAGAGGCACAATTTTAAAGAAGAAAAGAAGGTAGCATGAGTAATATTAATTACATGCAGTCAAATCTCCACCTAAAGACACTTTTGTAAGCAAACGGTTCTTCTTATGAACACATTTTTGTCATTTCCCTCTTTTGCCTTCTAGTCAAACTCTGTATTAATGCATGTAAGCAGATGCTCTCTCGTAGATGGACACAGATTGAAAATTGGATTTTTCTTTTGTTTATACTCTCTCATCAGCAGGAAAACAAGCTCATCTATTTGTTTGACTTTAACAAGAGTCTTACATAACACTCTCCTACAAGTGGATTCACCCAACTTTTCTTTGATGTCTGCTTCTGGGAATAATTTTCATGGGCAAGCAATTCTAGAAACAGACACTTTTTCTGATTCCTGAGGTTATCTGCTTATGAGAGAGTTGACTGTATCACTTTTCCTATGACCAAAAAAGCTTAACTTTTAAAACATTTCATCTGATCACATGACTCAATGTCCAACTCGTGTTTCAAATTCAAGCTGCAGCACTGCTTTTCTGAAATATAAAAGATTAAATGTGAATTAAATCTGGCCACAGAATGGTTACCTAATGTTCAATTATTTGTATATTGCATTGCAAAATAAAGAAACGTGTATTGTATCAAGGGTTCAAAAGAATATAATTACATGGATGTGCATTAATTATGTAGGTGTCATCAATTCTAATTTATGTTTATTTTTTTATAATTAGGAAATGAAATCAGTGAAAGTGGCTGTGGTGAGGATGACGAGGACTGTGGAAGTACTTCAAGTGGAGAAATCCCAAACCGAAATGTCATTGGAACGGGTATGTGTTAGATTTTCCCTATTTTTTGGGTTCCCTGTTCTACATAGAAGCTAGTGTCACGAGACCTGTTTTCCATATTTGGTATTGTACACGAGGTCTTCTTTCAGATTGGAAACACTTCTTACCGCCATCTTGATCTGGTTTACTGTATTCCTGGCCTTTTATTCAGGATACACTACAGTATGAAGATTTTTATTCACTTTTATGTTTTCTTACCTGGGACATCGGTCTGTTTTGTCACAGTGTTTTCAGTTGTCAAACCCTTTCACATGTAAATTATTATTATTACCAAAGCAAAAATATTTTAAAAGGTCTACACATAGAATGTCAATGATGTAAGTCTAAGAAACTGAATATAATTATAAGAAAGTGTTAAACAGAGGTCAGAAAGAGAGACATGTGACAAGATTCTTACAAGGCTCTCTCCTTGACCTCTGTTTAACACCGGCTTTGAGATTGGACGTGGAGGCGTGGTGGCCTCATGGTTAGTGCACTTGACTCAGGATCGAGTGGTCCGGGTTCGAGCCCCAGTTGGGACATTGTGTTGTGTTCTTAGGTAAGACACTTTACTCTCACAGTGCCTCTCTCCACCCAGGTGTATAAATGGGTACCGGCAATTTAATGCTGGGGGTAACCCTGCCATGGACTTGTATCCCATCCAGGGGGGAGTAGAAATACTCCTAGTCGCTTCATGCTACAGAAACCGGAGTTAAGCACTGGCCTAATGGACCACTAGGCTCGTAAACAGACTTTACTTTTAAGATTGGACATTGCGAGAATTTGTGTCCTTAAGTTAAAAAATAGGCAACATTCAGTGCTTTTGGGATAAACCCCAATATGCATTCTAACCTTTTGGTTATTGTTATTTTCAAGTCCTTTGGGTTGGTTTTATTCTTTTTCTTGAGCTTGAGTCTGGGAAGGTCATCCCCAGGAATTTAGACACCTGACAGGGAATAATTTTTGTTTTTTAGTTTAAAAATAGGCAACATTTAGTATTTTTGGGATAAACCCCAACATGCATTCTAACCTTTTGGTTGTTTTTATTTTTTGTAGAAGATGACTTTGATTTTAGTACGGCACCTCCTTCAAACAGTAGCATGGACAACAGAGCCCAGGCAGGAGGGGTTGACCCCAAGACAACTCGCAAGTCTGGCGATGTGCTAGCTCAGGGTAATTCATCTTCATCTCTTGGGGTCACGTGGCAGCAGATCCTAACTCTACTTCTGTTGGTATGGCTCACAAGAGGGTAGAAACGCCTCAGCAGTCACTCTGATGTCAAATGGATCGAAACAACAAAAAATGGGTCATCCAGGAGAGTTTTCCCACAAAAACAACTGGCAGAAATGCAAGGCCTGGTTCAAAGACTTTCGAAATTGTTGTATAAAACATAAAGTGTAACCAAAATTTTCAGAGCCTCGATTGTTAGCAGAAGGAGGGCACAATGATGAGTGTATAAGGGAAGAGGGAGATCAAAAAGAAAATATTGTCTGTGGACTTCTTTGAGTCATTGTTTAGATTGCACACTACCATAAAATGATTTCTCAATGGTCAATAATCATTCAAAAGTCATTGATTACAGGTGAACTGGTGAACTGTGTGGCTCAGATGTCCACAGTTATTTTTCTCTTCCCTTGTTGCCTGTGTTTGCAGCTCTTTTCTCTCTAGACAATGATTCAAGGAAAGTAAAGGTCAATGTGTTATGGCCAAAAGTTTAATTTTGTTTTTGAATTGTTTTTTCAATCTGAGCTTGAATCAATTTTGCTAACTTGTCTTAAGGCATATATAAGGTCTGCTTTTAAGGAAACTTGGAAGATTATGATGCAATGCTTCTGTAAGAAGAAAATTATTTTGTCTGAGTATCACAAAAGCCAATTGAAAACATTTTGCAGTGCTTAACCACAACTCAGTCAAATTAACCATGTAGATATATAATTTTTTAGGAATAGGCCTGATCACATTGCTCAAGCCTAAACTGACCAGCTGCTTAAACGTGGCACTGTATTTTGTGTAGATTACAAACTACAAACTTACAGAGTACCTGTTCATTTATATTTCAGTCATAAGTGTCGATTCAAAATGTGTTTGAAGGATTCAAGCTGTTAAGTGTAAGCTTTCTCATTGGGCTAAACCATTTGTATGGTTGAAAAATGCCTTTGTTCTTATCTTCATCCCTTCAGTTTCTTTTTCTCGCCAGCTAATCATAACATCTCTAGCTCCAAAATTCATTTTATTAGCAAATTATTTATAGTGTCTTGATTACCTACTGATAGTGTTAGAAACTAGTATAATAATTCTCAGTTTGTTCATTGACAATTTTACAGCCAAAATGTGTGCTAACTCAAAGCATTATTTTGATTAAGTAAAAAAAGACATTTGACATTTGGCATCAAGTTCTTCTCTAGGTGAACATATGATGAAGTAGAATCAGTGATTGTAATTATGAATAGTTAGTAAAGTAATTGTGCCAGAAACGATGCATTGTAAATAAATGATATTTTTTCGGCAGTAAGGTATGGAGATAGAATAACTTCTGGTTATGATCCTGATCATGTTGTGAAAAGGTCAAGTCTGTAGTGGAGCCTATTGCCTGTACACCCCCTCCTTCCCCCAGCCAAAGCTTTTCCCAGTTTTCATATAGAATCAAGTGACTGGCAGTATTAGTACCCCCCACCACCCCTCTGGCCTTAGGATCCCAGTTCATCACAAAGTTACCCACCCCCACCCCCAGCATTTCATAAGGCTTCCCTGAAAAATTGCTGGTATCCATTTAGACTCGTAGCTGAGGAGAGGCAAGGTGAGAGCAAGGCATCTTGCCTCAGAACAACACGCTGACGCAGCTGAGTTTCAAATGCAGACCACTCAACCCAGTGACCATTGGGCCACTGGGTTGAGTGATCTGGATTTGAAACTCAGCTGTGTCAGCGTGTTGTTCTGAGGCAAGGTGAGAGTAAGGTGTCTTGCCTCAGAACAACACACTGACACAGCTGAGTTTCAAATACATACCACTCAATCCAGTGACCATTGGGCCACTGCCACTAGTACTGATTGTGTCGTACATTGGTCAAAAAATTTGTTCACAGTTGAGACAACAAAATCAAGAAAGAGCATAAATTAAGGGGAAAACTATCCTTTGCCTGATCATGTAATGAGTTGTTATCAATTAAGATTGTTCATTCATCAAAAAGCTGCCTTGAAGCATTTTCCCTTTCATCCCAAAGAATCACTGGCAACTTATTTCTTGCAATATCACCCCAAATCACACATTAAAGTCATAATGAGAAGGAAATAATCACCCATTAAAGAAGCTTTTGATTGTTAAGGAATTCTCCATGTTAGCTTCTAAGGAAATGTCTAGAGAACAGTATGGAGAATATGCATACTAAACTAAGGATGTCATTCAAGATGTTGGCTACAGGTCATTCTGTAAAACAGCAGTTTGCATTAGATAGTCTTCTCATTTACATTGTTTCTCTCAGACTTATTACAAATTAATTTTGGGCACGTGGCTTTAGCCTACAAGGGACTACTTTGTGACAACTTTGTCAAACATGGGGTGATCACTGAATGTCCTCTACTCTGCAGAATTCTCTCAATGAGTTGCAGTGGTTTAAGTGCTTTTAATAGGCCATTTCCAAATTACTTTTGGCCTCTTTTTCAAAACGAGGCCTGGTGCTCAACCATTCTTGTGAAAAATGACTTTAATTTGAACGTGAATGAAAACTTATAATCATATGAAAGGATGAGCACCAGGACCCATTTTGAAAATGAGGCCAAGGGTAATTCAGAAATGGGCTATTGAGATGTGGAAAATCCCCTCTAACCACCTTATACTGATCTCACATGGAAGCAATTTCTTATAAGAAGCCTGAGAAACTATAAGACATTTGTACACTAAACTTGGAAGTCATATTTATTTGAAATCTTTTGTATAATACCAGTAATATTGTTTCAGCATAAAGTCATTCCCTTTACAAGGAATTGATAATGAAACATAATTAACTTCACAATTGTGAACACTGATAGGAAAAAACAACAAATACTGGTGGAATACTGAAAGAAGGAGAAGTGACTGGGATGTGTGAGGCCACATTTTAATTCACCTAACCATAATGAAAATACTTCACAGAAAATTTTCTTTCAGTTCCAAAAAATATAATTCATCAGATAATTTCATTACAAGGTAAAAAATTTGTAATAAATCCAAGACCAGGACAAATGTTTAGATTAGATCATACTTCAATCATTAAAAAAAATATCAAAACAGGTCCACAAGAAACTCCCAAATCACATCTCAAGTCTTTTAAGTTGTCCATCAAATGCCTATTGTTTGAAAAAACTGTACCAGTATTAATTCACACAAGTTACAAAGTGACGATAATAGTACAGTAGAATCACGGTCCAAACTGTGGTCATAATAATTGACCTGGTGCAACATATAGCAGTACAGTATGTAATGGTATTCACTCTAGCTTCTAGGCATGGCTTTGCCAAGATCTTTCTAACAATAATTCTCCTTGCAGTCTGCCATACAATTTTGATTTGGAGAATTTAAGATTAGATGAACTAAATTTCCAATTGACAATTTTCTTTATTCTCTTCCCTTGTCTGCTTGATATTGTATTGACACTGTACGGAGAAATTCTCTTGGTCACTCGTGGAGATTGAAGGGTTGAGACAAACAATGAATGACATTAATGAACTCAAAAGGTAGAGACTGGTCACTGATCTTATACAAACAAGTTTGAATCACTTAAGATTTTATCACTTGCATTAAAAGCACTTTTCAATTGAGCATTACAAAACCACAACAATCGCAATCTCAATGGACCTCAAGAATAGTAGGAAAATATACAAAAATCCATCAAGGGCTCATCAATACCGTTCCTTTTTCATCAAACCTCCTTTCCAAATGCCACAGTGAAGGAAATGGGAGGCCTTCATTCCAGGATGCAGATTTTTCACAACCAACCAACCACTCCACCCCACTGCACTGCCAGTCCTAGAATTACTTGCACTTAACTCTGAGTACCTTTAACATAGATTTACAAACTACTCTTATTCTATATTCTGGTTATAGTTACTTAACTTAAATTTGGAGCAATTCCTCTCTTAGCAAACTTAATGACATTTTAAGTTCCACCAGTGTCCTAAACAGCTCCAAAAAGTATTAGACAGTGTTCTGCACACTATGTCCAATTAGGTAGTTTTAAAAAAAGTCTGAGCACAAAGCTCCTTCTGTTACAAAATCTTAATAAATCCTTTCGAGATGACACTGAAAGCTTTGCCAACTAACTCCTATTATCACTGAGCACCAAAGTGCCAGAAAAAGTGAGGTCGACTTTATGTACAATTTCTGTCAAGTCTTAATACCCTAGACTATCTGCGAGAACTTATGATAACTGTTACAAAGCAAAGAATATTTTGAGAAGGAATTTGAGGTGAAAAAAGAACTACTTATTTTCCACATGGTTGCACAAAGTCAAAACTTTACATGTCAATTAATTTACATTCATTCCAGTAACTTTTTGTAAAAATAAATTCCCATATTCACAAATAAAAAGTTTGATCTTTTTCATTCACGGTCTAGCTTGTCTCTAAAGCAGTTTGAGATTGTGGCTTAATTGAAATTTCTGCACAGAATAACATAGATGAAATGTCTTGATGATCAGTATCAAAACTAAATACTCTTTTCAAAGACAATGTGCAGACAATCCACTCTGTACTGTTAAAGTGTTGTTTGTGTTATTGACAGTGAAAGGAATCCCATTCCTGAATACCATTATGGTACAAGTGAAGAACACAACAATAAAATAGCTGAATAGAATAACCAAGCTCCAAGTACAGTTTGTGAAGCAGAGTTCCTTGATCCTGCTTGAGGGTTTTCCCCAACCCCAACCCCTCCCCCAATCATATCATCATTGTCAGGGTCACCAATGCCATTGATGGGGTCTGGGGTTGGTGCATCTGTGCTAATTGGTATTTCATTGGATCCACTTGCACTGCCACCACTACCATCACCACTCCCACTTCCTGATTCATCCTCATCATCCTCATCATCTGTGGTGATAATATTTATGTCATCCCCATACACTGCAGCATTGGAATATTCCTCTATCATTTTCTCTATGCTTTTCAATTTCTCAATTGCTTTTACCACAGATGGTGTTGGGTTTTCCTCAATAGCATTTCTTCCATCAACTGGGTGTGAGTAACTTTAAAAAAAAAAAACAGAAATTTCATTCTTTGTTGGTTAACATTTTGGTTTGTAAGATTCTGATTGTAAATTCTCCCCTCTAGCTGCAACACATTTCCTTATAAATAGTTACAAGAATTTGGTGTTAGATCAGGATAACAACTTCTACCTACCTGTTTGCTGAATCACACATGGACATTATAGGGAAAAGTTACAATTTAATTGCCAATCACAACATTTGAACTCTTTATCTGAACATCTTGTCTGCTGCCTTTTTTTTTTTCCTGCACTCCTACTGCAACTACTCCTTTGCTGATAATTTATGTGAGATGATAAGAAGGCAACAAAATAAGATGAAATACTTACCTTCCTTTGCCAGTACCATTCCAACACTGTGAGGGCTCGTCTTTGTCACCTGCTATGTCACTACATAACATTTCTGGTAGAAAAGTCCAGTAATTATCTGCCATTTTCATTTTTGTTTTGAAGTCTGCTTTTAATCTAAGATAGAAGAGGGAATTTCTGTTATTAAAAATGTAATCATGCCTTTATGCCTTGTGTAATCAAAATCCTAAAGGAAAGAGTACATGAAGTCTTCCAAAATAATTGAACAGCAAAGTCTGATCAATGTCGAACTCCAGGCAATATTTTATACCATACCCTCCTTCATAATTATGGTCTCCTTAGTACTAAATTCCAAGCTCCTAAAACTTGGAAAACTATTAACGAAAATTTCATGTTGTATAGCCTCCAACCCTCCAAATTAAACTGAGGTAGCTCTAATTTGGTTTTACCAACTACTTTGAAATTGTAAACTGGCCCCCGTAAAGAGTTAAAGTGCTACTGAAACGAGATTTTCGTATCTGAGATTTTCGCTCTAACTTGTAGTTTTGAATATGCTAATCATCATGAGATAGTTTGCTTTGGCCAAAAAGAAGCGAAAGATATCTTTTTTAACCGTTCAAATCAAAAATTTTACACAAAACCATGTCCGGGCTCTGGTACTGAGCGAAATGGATTGATGACGTCACTGGTTGTGTTTACTCCGATAGCGTGGTTTATTTCACTCACTGTTTGTTTGTATTCGTGGGCGAAGGAGATGGCAGATATTGAAGTTTTGTCAAGTGAATCTTCTTCTGAACGAAGCGAAGTTGTCTCCAGTAGCGAAGAGGAAGATGGTGGCATAAAATGAGGTTGACAGGCCTATACGACTCCCCGGCATGTGTTTAGAGCAGCCTATTCAAAGTTTAGCCCTCACGAGTATGTCTTTGAGCGACTGCCCTCTTTTGTAAGATACGAGCGGCGGATTTTTGTATAGTTCACTCAGTAGTGGTTGTGTTTCTATTAAATGCCAGTTTTTCATGAGAATTTGCTTTACGTGTGGCACTGAGTACGCACATCAGGGATTGTGTCTTTTTCAAATCGTTCGCCTTTGTAGATGTACAGCTATTTTTTTGACTGTCTCGATCGTTAAGTTGTCTTGATTGCTTTCAGCTTGCGCCACGCGCGCTGATTCGATCGTACTACAGTTGTTAGTGTTCAGTGTTCCAGCCATTTTGGCTCGTTTTCTTTTCTTTATTTCGGTATCAAAACGACCGATTTCACGTTCATAGAAGCACATGATCGCCTTTACTGTTTCTTGCTCTGCGTTGTTGAGGATTTGCTTTATCTCATTTTTGAAATCCTCGTCTGCTCTTATTTTGGCCCTCGCCCTATATTGTAGGGATTGTGGGCATGTTCTGCTAGGCATTTGGTACAGAGGGATTTGTTCGTTATCCTCAGACTTGCCGAGTAGATCATCTTCAGTGGCGGTGTCGTATGAGGCTTCCATGTTTACTTCACTCTCTGAATGGCATTGCTTTGGCCCGGGGCGTTTAGTAGCCCATCTGCCATTATAATGTCTTTCGACATTTTCTGTAGATGGTCAGGCAAGACCGCAGTTTCGATCCTAATCTTGTGGATCTCGTCAGTTGCCGATTAACTAAATAGACTGGTAGAGATTCGTTCTCGGTATCAGTCGGGAATTTTGCTCCCTATCCAAGCGAACCTCTCGCAGATAGCCAAGATGCCGATGTGGCCGCCGATGAAGAAGAAGAGGATGGCATTTTGCCTGAAATCCTCTTTCGGCTTCACAACATGCAAGCCACACTCCATGCTTTTACCCTTCTTTCACAGAAGTACACAACCAGTGACGTCACAGGGCTGTTTTGGCCGCGCCAAGATGGCCGAAATTTTTGATCTCAGCCGGTCAACTTCGAATGGTTAAAAATGTACTTTCCGCTATGCGTTGGCCCAAAAAAAGTACACAGCATTTGCAAACAACGTTCAAACTCTATTATTGCAAAAATCTCGTATATGAAAATTACGTTTCAGTAGCACTTTAAAGCTGACATTTTTAAAAGTCTTCCTGATCTCTCTCACGTTTCACCCTCACAACTGCACGGTTAAATCCATTATTCTTAAAAACTTTAATTTACTTCAAAACAATCCACAACCTGGCACTACCTTTTTGCAACCTCCACTTACTTCATTCAAATGTGACAAAAACATAGGCAACTTTTTGGTTAGAAGTTCATTTCAAACTAATGACAAACCCAGAACTTTTAAATGCCCTCACGCATGATGCAAAACTTGTCCTTTCATTCACAATGCTGAGAAAATATAGGGACCCCAATGATCCAATGAGATTACTGATCTCTTCATATGCACCTCTGCCAATGTCATCTACTGCATAACTTGCAAAAAGTTATAAATCGACAAGACAGGAAGATGACTAGATCCCGAGAACACCTCCGTGATGTAGAAAGAATGACAAGGACGCATCAAAACCAGTAGCTAGAGAATTTTAATCTACATAATCATTCTGGGCAGCATATAGCAGTCTACGGTCTTCCCTTACATTTAGGTAGCTCAGAAAGCCACAAAACTCTTGAACAAAAGTTTATCTTTCATATCAGCACTCATAATCCCATAGCTATCAACGAATGCTTTTCATTCTACTAATTCATCCTTGTTTTTCTCATCACTATGTGCCCACCAATAGTACAGCTCCACTTTCTGTATATGAACACACACACAACCTCAGTTCCCTCTGACAAAAGGGCTAATGTTCAAACCATCAGCTTTTTAACTTTTTACAGTGGCCAATTTACATTTTTAACTTCATCAATAAAACCAAATTGCCTTCAGTTGTTACCCCTTACCAGTATGCAGCACCACAGGTTTCTATGGAAACTTACCCCCTTATCCATTTGAACTATCTCTACATTGACATGTATCAATTAGTAATTAATTTATTACTTTCGATCACCATCAAGTGTCATCCAATAGTCATTAATATTGCTTTTGTGAGTATTTTTGTGTCTACCTCACTGACCCATGCAGTTATTTGATTGTATTCACAATATTAAACATGAAGGCGCGCTATATAAGGAAGTTTTCCCTGGGAAGACCTAGGCTCATTTGTCACTCACTGTTGACATGTGCAGGTCAAATTTAAATGCTGGTAGACAAACAAAAGGAGCTAATGAGATATCTATTGTTTACTTCCACCAGCATGGTGGCATGAGGTAATGTGCGAACCACCTACTTCGATCTCAAATTTACCGCCACAAATAAAGACAGTTTCCATTGGAGAAAGGAAATACAAATCTCAAAAATTATTGTATTTTGATGAAGACATAAAACAATTTTGAGGAATGCACCCACTATTCACGGTTTTGGAGTAGCTGTAGCTCAAGCTGACTTGACTCTAAGAGTTCTACATCACACGACAGTTGATTGACAAATGGTCCAGTGGGTCCTAAGGTTCCTTTTATAGGGCGCCTTCGTGTTTAAGAAATATAGGATATCCTATGATAAGTCCTGAAGGATTTTTAGGATACCCTGCACCCTTCTTTAATTTACATCTGTATTTAATCCTGTAGCATTTGTAAATAGCATGTTGACTAAGATAATCACATAACTTCATTGTTCTCCTAAATCATTCTTATGGTCCAAACAAGCAGATTTAACATTTCTACACTTACGATTCCAAGGTGACATCTGAAGATTTTCTGGGTAAAGCAGCATCACTTTCTCTTCTTTGTCTACTGTTTCCTTCAAGGAAAAAGTCATCTGTTGATCTCTTGGTTAAATCAGGTTTACCACATGTTTGGAATACCTGAGAAGGTTTAAAATAGCAAGTGTTTTAATATTCAGCATCAATTACATGATTAAATATACTATTGTTGAAAAAGATCTCACTTCTAGGGCATGAAAATGATGGTTAATCAACTGGGTTTTGGAATCCAAAGCTATTTTTTAGCTCAGAGTGACGGTTCATTTAATAAGAAACAGAAGTATACTTAAGCATGTCAACTACACTTCTATAAAGGAGAAAGCCCTCCCCCCCTTAAAAAAAAAAAAAAAAGAGCTGAAAACCAAAGGAGTAATTTCACAATACTCCTTTAAAATTCACTTGTCACTTCAAGACCACCCTCTTGACAGGAAGAGAACTCTGCACAAGACAAATTGTCTCACAAGATAAAGGCAGGTTGTATCTAAGAAACTACCCTGCTGGCTGAAATTTTAAATGAGGCAGCTCCAAGGTGGTTAGCAGCTGTAAGTGAGTAACCTCAAGTGCCCATTGTGCTTTACCCAGTGATCACTGCCCCAAAAATCTAGTGTATTCACTAGCAGCTGGCACTTAGCAACAACCCTGTAAAGGGGCTCGTGAAGAGACCATAGCAATTCACTAACTGAGAAATACAGCAATTCAGGAGAAATCTCAGTTAAAAAAAAAAAAAAAAAAAAGAAAAATTTTTATTTTACCCTTTCTTGGACAGTTTTGACCACTGATGGTTCTTGGAAGTTCATAATGGCAAAGGACATCTTAATGTGCGCTTGAGACAGGATAACTTCAATATTGTATGTTCCTGTAAGCTTTTCAAGAAGTTCATTCACAGCCTCCAAATACCGCTGCCAATGGTCGTTCACCTTTGCTATGTCAGCCAAACAACCCGTATGTACATCCATGCAAAACTTGTGACAAGGTTTTAGTGATGTCATAGCTTTGCACCACGAGCAGTACTTCAGCTTGATGAGTTGATCCCGACAGCCTTTCGAAGAAATTGCATTCTCGAGCATAACGAAAACATCACGCACCTCATCAAGTGCCTTTGTAAGGGCTCGTGCAAAAATGAGAACACTTCTTAATTGAGTGTTTAATGTTTGTGGATGATTTCCGAATGGTTTTAGCTGATCCATAAGCTCTGGTACACATTGTAGATAAGAATCAGTGAACTGCAAACGAAGATTCATGATCTGGAACATTTTTTGCATGAGAATTTTGAACAGTTTGTTTAAAATTGTTCTCATATCAGAGCTGGAATCACCCCCATAATATTTCATCAATTCTCCATAAAAATCTGTGAATATCTTGCTGTTCTGAGAGTAATAATGAAGGTAGACTTTCTTGAAGTAATCATCCAGTGACTGGTGGGAATTCCTGATCAATGACCGGAAGTGTGCTGGACAAATGGGGAAAAATACATCAGAAATGGAACATACATATATCTCATTAACCAAGTGCGAGGGCCGTACTGGGAGAATATCGGCCTGAGGTCTTGACAGTACGGACTCAGCGCAGCGAGATCAGTACAAAAAAGACCGAGGGTCGATATTCTTCCAGTAAAGTCCCGAGCAAGCTTGTTTAATAAGAGATTTATTATACGACTGAAGTTTAAAGGGACACAAGTGCAGTATCATTTGGGACCATTCGGGACAGTGCCTTGTCCAATACTGAGAGAATATTGACTGGCAATAGAGCATTTTGATTGGTTGATTTTAATTATTGGCCCTCTGACTGCCCGAGTCGTGTAATAAAATTAAAAGACATTACAATAGAAGTACACTTCAGAAACAACAACAACAACAATTCTACCTGCTCCATTAAAAAGCATGAGCAAAACTATCTCAGACAAGTTTAAGTATCCAAAAAATGTCTCAGTTTTCAAATACACTTAAAATTGGAAATTGGACATCAACTTTTTTAACCTGACTTAGTAACCTTTGATTTAACCATTAAACCCTCCAGAGTGGATAATAAGTAACTCCTTACAATTTGCACACACACACACACACACACACACACACACACACACACACACACACACACAGGTTAGGAGAACTAACAAGCTTATCAGGCAAAGGTGTTACAATATATAAGACTTAAATGTCTAGTTAAATTTACAAGGAAATGTACGTGTAAAGGAGTTAGAAGAGAATTAGTCATTGCATCTTCAGAGTTAAAGGTTTAACAGAGTGTAACTCTTGCTTCTTTGATCTCTTAATGATCTGTCTTAGCACTTAGGAACAACAAATCAAAAGGAACATTAACAGTTGAATATTGAACACATTTGAAGACATAATTCTGCTCTTGTGGTTATGTGACTCTGTGGAATCTCAAACCTAGAGAAATAGACTTTAAAAGCAGATATAAAAATGAGGATGTTTCTGAAGAACACCTCCTTTATGAGTAAACAATCGCTGACCATTCCACCAAATACAGTGCTACATGCTCAGCATCAAGTCATAGGAACTTCACAAGGGCTGTCATTAGAAGCCACTTGCCAGCCACAACCCTCAAGCTGCAAGACCATTTTGTGCAGGCTTTTTGTGCGAGTTGTGATTAATGACAGAAAATAAGTGTTTTTGAAATGATTCTATAATCAATGTCTGGATAAAAAAGTTACTTAAATATTTCCCAGAATGCTGGAAATCATATCTCAGCGAGTTTCAAATCTCAAATTTTTTTCTGGGGGAACAGGCTTTGCAACATGTCAAGCTTGCTACATAAGGATAATTCCATTTAATCGCCTACTAAGTTCAGACCATACATCCAACACATTTTCAAATGACAACCCTACTTTACCACCATTGTTTTGTTCATTGTCCAAACTATAAAACTAAATTTTGCCTCTTCCCAGAAAATTTTACACATCATGACTCACATTAACAGAAAACAGAGAGGACATCTGGTAAGTTATGAACCACTTATCAAGCAAACACCTTGCACCAGCTAAACAAATACTATTCCACAATTAAATACTATTCCACAATTAAGAGGTTTGACAGATTGTTCATAAATATATTAACATTACTTTTGGACAATGGATCTGTTCCTATGCAGATGGAAATATTAAGAGCAAGTCTACACCACACAAGTGAATAGTTGTTTTCCCTTGCACTGATTGGCCAGCCTAAAATTGATCTACAAGCAGCTGATGACACTAAATTGTGGAAGAAGAGTTCAAATTTCCAACCATTTTTGGTATTTTACTGCAAGAATTAAAGTAATTTAGTGCTTGTTGTGTGGTTTATACCACAACAGGTCTTTCCTTCAATAAAGCTGAAAGTTGTGGACATTTACCATTACTGCTACTTATTTATACTTCATTGAATTTATATGAACTGATAGTACATGGAATCACAGTTTTGCTTTTGATGTGCATTTCAACTCCTCAGCTAGACTTCTTTTGACAACAAGATAGAGCAAATAGAGTATAGTTAACGGAAAATACAAACACAATCAAGGTAACTTGAAAATTCAGGGAGGAAAATTCCAGAAATTAAAAGTAACTGAATGCCTATTTTCTTGAGAGAGATGAATGCCTTTTAAGACAAGTCTCAAAGTAAGGTGAAAATAGACAGGTGACAATCACCTGCCATGTCTGCAAATCCAGCCAATTTTTAAAATAAAAATCATATTTTATTTAGATTCAGTAGCAGAAATATTTCTGTAAATTTGATGAGCTTATTGTAAACGACTTCAATCATACTTTAAAATTAACATCAATATTTTGCTTTCAAGCACATGTTTCATTTCTTATCATTTATAGGAAAAAATTTAAAAGAGATGTTACTGATATGCTGTTTAAGCCAAAAATGAAAAAGAAATGCTACAACTCTGATCATTTCCAGAAAAAATTACAAAAAAAAAGTTTTTATTTGTATGTTGTTTGAGCCAGAAAAAAAAATGGCAGCACTTATCATTTCTAGGAAAAAAAGATTAAAAAAAAAAAAAAAAAAAGAAGTTCATTTGTGTCATTCAAGCCAAAAGTAAAGGAAAAATTTGACTACTTGTTTTCAACCTTAAGAATTTTCCCAATCACTGAGAAATCTTAATACATGTGTCTAATGCAAAATACTACAAATCAGAAATATACAAACCACCTATCAAATAACACCTAAAATCCCAAAAAAACAAAACAGCCAAACCAAATTCTGCAAACTTCTAGGTTTCGGGAATTCAGAATATTACACTGCCACAAAAAAATGAATTGCCTTTTCACATTTTCCAGTGAATAGAAAACAGCCATAACTTTGAAAGAACATTAAAACACCACAGTTCTAATGAAAACAAACTCAGACAAGTGGCTTTATTTACAATTTCACTTTGAAAAAAGTTCCTTAGACCTTTCCAAACACAGATAGAAGACCTTGGAACATCCTATTCAAGCAACCACTCAAAAACAGCAGGCATTCTACCTGACAAAGTCAAAGCAAAACCACTGAAGTTTCACATGACAGAGGGTAATTTTGAGGCTAAACAGTCTGACCTTTCATAAGTTCGGGTCTCATGAAATATGAACCACATTTATATTTTTAAACCTGAATTTCACAAATTTAAAAGAGGTAATATAAGCCTCAATTTCACCAAACCGAAATAATTTTTGAGCACATCCTCCTAACCCTCTCAATTTTGCAAGAGGATTTATCAATAAAAATGTCTAGCCCTCTTCAAGCTTTTCATGATCTTTACAGCAGGCATACAGATTTGGACTTGAATATTTCTGGAATGTTATAGAAAGTAAAAAAAAAAATGGTTTTATGTTTAAGATAAGTGATAAATTGATAAAGACTGCTTATAATTTATTCACAAAAACCACTTTTCAGTGGACTCTGACAAATTCACCATATGTTTGAACTTGATATACCAAGGGATGTTCATTATTGCTCTTAATGTACTTGGAATTAAATCTGTTTAACACTGCTGTGGCAAACGACGGATGTTCATCGAGTCTACATCTCATTCCTTCTTCCTCCGTGCAAAAGAACACGTTTCCCTGAAATTAGCTTTTTTTAATTCATCTAAATCCCCTGGAGTAATAAAGGAACTGAAGCAGTTGGTACGCTTTCGACAATTGCATTTAGATTTTCAGCCTAACGACAATTTCGAAAGACCTCGACAAATTCGGTTAAATCCAATCAACGGGACACTAGGAGGCTTGCATAAAAATTGGGATCAATATCAAATGCCCTCAGATCAGGGGAAAAAAAACCTATGATAAAACAAATATTAATATTAAAACTTCACTACAGCAACTTCATTACATATTCCAGTAAAAGACGAAATTCTTAATTAATATTTCACAACATTGCCACTCCAATGATGATCATATTATGGTAGAAATCGTTTCATTTCTTCGACAATTTCACTTGTGTCTTCTCTGTTGGATTTATAAATTCACTCTCTTTTCGCTGTCTAATTTTCCCATGCAGTATATATTAGATGTGAGATCAGTCAAACGTCACGACAATGGTACTTCGACGGTAAAATATATTTTGAGCTTGAGTAGCGCGTTCGCTGACCCGAGAAAACCGCGAAATTGGGAAAACAATCAACTTCACAATAAAAGAAATACATATTCCATTCCGATTAATATCAACATTCAATAGCCTCGGGCAATGACATCCTGCGCAAAACAACAGTCGATTCTAAATTTAACATTGGCTTGTGATTAACACTGCAGCCGAAAAAAAAAAATGGAGGGGTACTTGTGCGACTTTCAACAGCAACGATAAAACTTCAGTAGAGTAATCTCCCCAAAACATGTGCTCTGAAATAAACGGTGCTGGTTCATCATGAAACTCGATTGTTCGACAGACATAAAGCATACCCTGTCGGCTTTACGAAAAGTTTACCAAATGACCACGTTGTTGAGCCAAGAGGCAGCCCAGAGCGGAAAGTAATTTAATACCAACGGTTTGGAATACTTTGCCGAAAGATCGCATCACGAACTCTTCAAAATCTCGATTCAGAGTAAAATCCTATTCAAAACGTACCACAGACTGCCAAAAAAGCGAGATGTATCCATTGGAAATGCCACAGAAGGAATTATTTTCTCAGAGAAGCTCAATTCGTGGGAGCTTATAACACACAACCAGATAAATTTTAAGCTTGTTTTCTTGGACATTCCAAAGAGGAGATAGAAAGATAAGGTTACAGAAGCAGCTATCATTATTTACTTTGATAATTTCCAAATTTACGGTAAATCCTTCGATTCCGTCGTCTTCTCTGTCCACACGAATCAACCTCCCTAGAAGCGCGTGCAATTTTCGCAAAGCTTTGAAAATGTTTAACTGACTTAGCGTGTATTCTTGTTTGGCGTATTCAGGGATTACCTAAAACCGGAATGACAGAATATTTAGTGTGACATAATTATTGCTTCAGGCTTATGCGTAAAGTAGCATCAAGCATGCACATTGATGTTTACTTTTAAATTTTGTTCAATTTCCTGTGGAGCAAGCCGGATCGACCTATATTGAAGAAAATGACCTCTAAACATTCCCGTACAGACTAAATACTCACGGTCACACCGATCTACGATTAACTCGAAATAAAATCAACGCAGATGCAAGTTTTCGTTGTTGAAATCAGCTTAACGCGAAGAGCGCGTGCATTAAAATCGCTGTGTTCCGTACATTCGAAATGCCAACGGATTCATTTTTCACTCGCAAACTTTTACCACACGCTTTTAACACTTTGTACATTTTGTCGTAAATGACTCACCGTCAAATGCCTTCTCCTGAAGGTGAAACTGTCTCTTCAATTCGCTAACTTTCGACGAGACCGCCTTGTCAAAATCATCGCTCGCCAAGACAGCGAAGCGATCTTCCATTTGCTGTGAGCAGCATTGCTTACCGTTGTCTTTTGGGCAAACGCGAAGGTCATCTCCTGAAGTAAAGACAAAATGTGTTAGCGATAATATCAGAATGAAAAGCGAACTTTACTAGGTGACACCCCATGCCGAGAGAAGACCATTAACAAAACGTAGGTATCACTGAGAATGGTCAGAAACAACCACATATTTATAAAGCACACGGAGTGTTGGTATGGCACACTTTGTACAGCACTGTATACCTCTCACAGCCCATTGCGGCACATCACTATCTGTCAACCTTTTTTGTCTGTAAGCAGTCTTCACTGAAGCACAAGACGGTTCGTTATCGTTATCTTGACCAAAACCAGAAGAAACGGTGGCAAGCACAACAAGGAATACGTAGAAAGAGACCATTGTTGATAAAACTCCGAACGCAATCAACTGTGCTCTAAACACAAAATCTCGTCACTTCACAAGCTTTACCGCACCACGGAATTCGTAAGTCGCTAGCTATAAGTTCGCCTACGCTTTCAGTCAAGTTGACCTAAATGCTCCAACGGTAAATGTTTGACTAAATTGTAACAGTGGGAAAGCAGTAAAACATAAATTCACCCGCTGGGCCAGTGATCTGAGTCCGCGCTAATTACTTCGCTTGTTCTCGTTGACAAGCTTGGACAATTACACTTGGACATTACGTATTCTGAGGCGGGATCTTTTTACCGCTAACCAATCAAAACTCAAATATCGTGAATTCCACAAATCACCCATTTATTTATATTTACATGCCCTAAGCCGAGGGGTTTTTTTAGCACAACGATTGCCAAGAAAATTCTACGCAGTAAATAACCAACAGAGATACAAACAAGATTAAAGACTGATTAGAAAAATTCGAGTGAGAAAAAAAATCGCCCCCGCTAATTTCCGCATGCATTAAACAAACTTGGTTAATTTAACAGATAAATACTCCAGTAATCGCATCAAAAACGAAAAAAATCATTACAATAGCAGTAGGTCAGATCCTTTGTATGAAAGGAAACTTAAGAAAGAAAAAGGCGTTGTATTTAAGGCTCTGTAAGACCAAGCAATATTCCAAGCTGAGGTGTTAATGGCACTCTCTATTGCCCTGAGAGTTCTTTCCTTCAAATCTCTTTATTTTCTCGTGGTCTAGTCTGAAAGGCTCTCTAAATATTTAACATCACATGTACAGCACACTCTGGATTTACGCGTCTAAGGTAAAACAGTAAGACAACATAATTCAACGCGTCAACGCGGCTACATAAGCAAGTTTCAATTCTTTTGTCTTAGAGAGAAAGCAAAACCAAGGAAGTTATTAATCTTGACTGACTGTGCTTGACAGATAATTCAAACTTTTAGAAAGGAGCATATTTCGGCTGATTGTATTGATAAAATGGTGGGGAGATCGATGTGTCAGCACCTTTCCATCAAAAATTGCCTTTGGAAACTCAACGTTCCTCGTTTAAATTCGCTTCTGAAAAAAAGGGCATTTTATTTTCGATCGCAAGTCGCTTGGAATCGAAGTTTTGAAAGTGACTCGTGAACAGACAGAATTGCCACTTGTTAGCACTTAATCTTACTGCTGAAAAAACCCCACTCACTCATAAAAAAAACAAAACAAAACAAAAAAAAAAACAAATCCAATCGTATATAAAAAAATTTACGGAACAATTCATAAAATACACAGATAACGATTGATTTAGGCTGTAACGCGTATTCTTTTTATCCCCTGCTAAACTAGCCAAACCGTTACCTAACAGAAATTTTAATCACCGTTTGCCCGTCAGGTAAATTAAATAAGCAACTGATTAACTTCCTTCTTGCTTAGTATCACAGTAAACTTTCCCCCTTTTTATGCTTGTGCCCTGAAAGGCTACATCGGCGGAAAATACGTTGGATTGAAAGGAACGTACGTGACGCTCCGGCGGACACAAAGTCACAGAGTTCTCGTTTGTTCTTGTGATGAAGGACAAGTCCCTTGGGTGGTAATTTAAACGGAATTTACACAGCAGAAAAAAGATTCGGTTAATGAGCGGTTTGTGGGGAGGGTCTTTTTGAAAAAGAGTTATTTACATTCCAGTGTAACAATTGAAACTTAAACAAAAAGAATGACAAAGATACGAATTAGGCGTAGACTTGTACAAACGAGGAAACGAGGAAACGAGTAGTTCTTTTTCTAGCTACACTAGCATCCCGTTTTCAATATTGAAATACAGTACTGAAACTGATCTTGACTAAGGAATGTTTATTTAGTTACAATAAGCTGAATTTTGGCCATTCTAGAAATTCCTGAGGAAACCAAAATAACTGACTATACCACCTTGTAATGCTTTTACAGAGTCACCCGCACTTTTCACCAACTCCTAATATTTTTGTGCTACATCTGGACATTTTATTGCAATCGGCGCGTCCGAGATTCAAGGAACATTTTATTAAATCTGTACGCGAAACAAGACCCCAGCCCATTAAAGTTTTAAGCTTCAACTTAATTATTATAGCTTTAACTCCAATAAGGGGCTTTGACTTAGTAAGAGCCCCTTTTTTTAGCTTTCAGTGGAGTAATTAACGTTTAATGCTTTCTTCTTAGTGTACGGATTTGACTGATGATGTCAATTACACTTAAGTGTTAGGTATTTAATTGAAAAACAGCCAAACTGGAAAAGGCTTAATTCTATTGTTTGCAAAACCGTAGTGGTTTCACCAACTCAGAACATTGTTTTTATATCTTTCAAACCAGAACTTAAGATAAGTTTATTTATCGTTTTGTTTTGACAAGGCTCAGCTCGTAAACAAATCAGAAGGTTGGACTCAATGTAAAGTCGCTGAAGTCAGCAACAAATTTAACAGGTGGTGAACAAAATGACTAAGGCATGGCAATAGTGGAAAACCATGCCACAAATCGGTGGCTTTGTTTTAAAGTAACACGTGTAACTTGATAACTTTTCGCTCGCCATAGAACACATGGCGGGGGCAAATAAAAAGATTGTGGACAATTTGTCTTCATGGGATACAACAAAGGCCAACCTTTAATTAACTCGCCGATGCGCCTTCGGCTCTTATTTTTCAGTCGTGCAACAAGACGCTATGTTTGTCTTCCAATTTGAGTTCATCTTGAGGTCGGCCCAGATTAAACTATCCTTGGGTTAATCTAATATATGTTCTCGCAATTTATTGCAAATCTTAAAGTAAACACGTCGTTGCTGGAATTTTCTAGAGACATGAGAGAGAGAGATACAACATTAAAACAGGCAATTCTGGGTTGTCATCTTTTTTTCAAGTCAGTTTTGAGATAACAAAAGCCAGAGGAAAAGTTTTGGAAATTTAACGTTTCCGGCTTGCGTGGGTCAAAGTTTAGTCTTGGGAAACCCATTTTCCGACGACGTGCTCAAAAGAAGTCTTTCTCGTCATAAACTTGACCTAGTAGTCGAAGTTCTCACTCAACTAGTATCAAATTTTCAATACTACGCGTTCAGTAATTAATTGCGATGGTATCAGATACTACAAAATTCCCTTTCAATAACCATGTCAAGTAATGGTGCAAAAAAAAAAGTCTTAACCAGTTAGACTTAAATCAAAACAACAGAACAACCGGCTTGTTACCTTGTAAGCACACGTGGAAAGGGTAGATATTTGAACTAACTTACTCTGTGCGCTGATAACAAACGCTCGCGAAACCGCGTGTTGTAATCTATATCTCATCACGCGATATCGCCGGAACTGCTCTGTTTTTCTTATTTTAGCCATTCTTTGCTATTTTAAAACAATTTGGTGGCTCACAAAGGTAAATCTTTCGAAATAAAACAGAAACTGCAACCGGAAAAAGATTGAAAAAGAAACAACTGTTTTCCAACTCAATGTCATCCTGCATTCAAATCTGAACAGTGATAATACTACTGTTCCGAGCTTTCTTGAGACCCGAGTACTCCCGAGAGGTTATATCCGTCCTAACCGATTAGGAAAGGTGAGGGGACGAGTATTTCCGAAGTATGGGCGAGGCTGGGGCAGACCCAGTCGATGCATGACGACACGTCCATACATTCCGACATACACTTCACTGGGAAAGCAGAGCGAAAAAAATGACAATCTGACCGCTTATTTCTGTATATTACATCAAAATATTTTGAAAACACCTGAAATAAAAAATCTTAATAAATTACATTAAAGTATAGATAAAAGATAAATTTGTGTAAAAACTTTGTAAAAGTATCCAAAATTTGAATGAAATTATTCAATACCGCATACATTTGAATCTTTCTAATAAATTGTACAGCAAGCTTTTTGGAAACTTGCATCCTCTCTAAGGAATTTTAAGTTAATAAACTTCCTTTTGAAGTTCACTGGAAATAAAGGTTATTTCTTACGACATCTGGTGAAAAATCCACCATTTGCAGCGATGGATACAAAGGTTCTTCAAAAAAGCCTGCTTCTAAGGTTATATTCAAAATATTTTCTAATCTATCAAATTCATCTCAATTAATCTTTATGAGCGACAGTCAAAATGCAGACTGAACAATATAAATACTTTAGCAGCATCCGGGATCTTTTATTTATGAGGACAGTTTCATGTTCCACGGCTCTTGGCAACTTATGAATTTGTCCTGCAGCTAGGAGATGTCTAAAATTTCATAATTGAAATAAAGTGATTCTTATCTGCCGGCTGGAATTTCAACATATCCTGTCTTAAACCTTTTAAAGATATGATCAGTACTCAGGCCGGTTAGAATTATCTTCGTCTTGGAAAAAAGGCTGATGTTTTTTTGGTTCTCAAAGACCCTGGAACTGAGAAGGTGAGTCGAGAAGGCGGTCCCATTTGAAAGAAGGGAACTTGCGCAATACATCGTTTGTAGTCAGAGAGAATCATTAAGCCGAGGAGACACTTCCAGAACACTCGTGGTCGTGCTTTTAATGATATTTAGAGCAGGTTGAACTGAACGCATGGTCGATTGTTCAGTAAAGCTCGAGGCAATGAAGTGAAACAGGGCAGACGAAATTGCGTGTCATTTATCACTTTAATAATGGCCTCTCGAGAAACTGAGAACAAAGACATTTTTTGTGATTAATTCTAATGTCAGCTAATGGTTACCTTGGCTGGAAAACACAATTAGACTCCACTTACAGGGGGGACAGTCATTCAAGAGCCAGCAATTAACGATTCGTTCCACAATTGTGAACCTTCACTGCGGTCGCAAACTCATGATATACTTCTTAACTTTCATTGCGAAGAGTTAGCAAAACTTCTTGAAAGGATTTGAAAGCATTTCCCTCCATGTAAACAAATCACTATTTTTAATAGACGATCACTGAGATCAGAAGCGAAATGTTTGCAACTTTCTTAGTTGAATGTTTTTATCAGGACTTTCAGAAGGGGTTTACTGATTTTAATAATAAAATTTAAACTATTAACTGATAGCTCGTGGGCGCCATCATAAGGATAAAAGTGTAATCAAAGGGCGGTGAAATCGCGTGATTAAATTAAAAATGAATGTTTCATATCAAAAGCACTCTGTCATTTTATAAATAAATAAGCTCTACAAAAAGGAAATATCGAAAGCCAGTTTCCGGATTTTGTGAATCTCCTAACAGCCTGAAGCGTACAAGATAAAATAAAAAACTTAACAAAAATTTTTGTTCATAACTAGACGTAGCAACGCTTTGCCACTTGCGATGTTTACATAAATAAATCGTTAAGAGTCTCCAAGCAGTCAAGCGTCTGAATCAAGGACATTTGTGGCATATTTTGTTTCGAAAAAAGAACCAAACCGAAAAGTGTGAAAAAATATCACGATTAATCACACTTCACGCAATCTATTTTATGGTAAGGATAAAGTTTTAAACGTGAACCCTCCATCGTCGCCAATAAGTACCGATTACAAAACTTAGGCCTACAATTTAACTGACTTGTGCAGTGGGTTCGCAAGATATTTTTAACTTACCATATAAAGCCAATGCATTAATATCACGGTTAGTTTTGCTCTGCAGCAATAACTCTCTCTTTGTCTTGACATTTAAAGAAAAGAGACTAAAAGAAACGGAAGTATCCTTTCTCTGTTGGCAATGACCGTGTTACTATGAAACAATTCACTTGCTTTTGAAGAAAGGAAAACACATTTTTAAGTGTTTATTCGAAATAGGAATCGTCGCGTGATTAAAGTTTTCGAATCCCTCGACTCACTGACACTATTTGCCCAGGGGCTAATTGCAGAACAGACAAGAAAGCGGATTAATTGTGATTTTTTATACCGCAATAACCGCATAACAGATAAGTAGCAGACCTCATGCGGAAAGGTTTCAGATTCATAAAATTGTGATTTCACTACTTCAATTCACTTTAAGTGTAAAGGATATAGGGTCTCCATTATCTTTTCCAGTATCGTCAAATCTTAAGAAGAATTAAGAGAGAAGAAAAGTTTCCCAAACTTTTTTTATAAGGGGCGCGGGGGGTCGGTTTAAGACCATCCTCCGGTGTTTCGAAATGTACGATCCGCTTAACAATTTTTTGTGTTTAAGTGCACTGAGCTATTCAAATCTGCTCTCCAAACTGATTTGACTACTTTCATTGAAGTTGGGAAAATTTTCATTAGTGCCAGCGTAATGTCACACACTGGCGCACACTGAGGTTAACCAATCAGAGAAATGCAAGGGACTTTGGTTTTTATCCAATCAGATGCAATAACCAAAGTACGAGAAGCCAAACGTGTACAACTCGGCTTCTAAGCGTTTTGTTAACTATTACTATTAGGTTATCATGATTTCACTATAACTGTCATCAGCATCATCTTCTTCGTTACCATTATCAACAGCATAATTACCATCATCACCATTATTACTATTGTTATTATTAAACCAATATCATTATAATAAATAAATAATAAATGACAATTTATATAGCGCCCTATCCAAAAGCTCTAAGGTGCTTAACAATCAAGGTAAAAAGTAAAATCATCATTACCACCATGATTATTATTATTGATATTATTATTATCATTACCATGATTATTGTTATTGCCATTCCCATTGCTAATCATCGTATCATGTCTTCCTCTATGATATGTTTATTAAGCCGGATTTTTTTCCTGCGATTTCTCGTCTCAGGTCTTAAGCTAGAAACCAAAACACTTTCCTTTGCACCTTAGCTGTCGCGGTTTCAAGTAGTGGTGAAAACTGTTCACTAACAAAACTTGAGAGGAACCAAACCACCCGGCGATCCCTGGCTGGATCAGTGGGCATTATCCAATCAAATTACCACACACTTGGATCATGAAAAGAAAGTTATGCGGTCATAGTTTTTTTCTGCACTGGTCTACCTTCATTCTTATATCATAAAACTCTCAAACCAAAGTCCTAAAACATTAATGAAGATCGAGGGAACGAACTGAGCGGACCGTGTTAAATGTCACAGGAAAAAAGATTAACATAAACTATTTTTTTTAACTAGTAATAAATTTGTGTTAAACGGACCGCGGGGCAGTTGGAAAAATATAACGAAAAATACACTAACGCGATTTTTACTTTTTTTTTAAAGATCAATAAGCTTTTGAAATAGTGATGACCTTTGATTTTTTTTTTTTTTTTTTAATCACCACCAATTAACGAAGTAAGCTGAGAAATTTTGTGTCTTTTTTGACAGACGTTTCCTATGTTGGCGTAATTGTTTTACTGGTAACAGGAAGCAAAAAGGCCAAAAAAAATAGTATCAGGCTTTTCTTTTGCTTGCAGCACCTGGTTTAAACATGATTTGAGGTGAATCGAGGTAAACACCAATAAACCGCATTTGTAAACATAAATCCTAAAGGACGGAAATCCTACTTTCTTGTTAAAAATTTCTCTGCGTGCGAGACATACGATTACTGCACTGCCCATTGTTCGATGATTAGTAAAGGTGCGCCGGCCCTTGTTGTTTTGTTGTTAGAACTCACAACACTCAATACAAAACGTGAAAAAAAAATCGTCGTGTGACATGAGAGTTCTCGGACAAACGTACGAGTTAATTCTTAACCTTCTTGTGGTTCACCGAAAGAAAAAAGATTGTGTTGCGATCTATAATTAAACCTCAAACTTGTTAGATATCCCACAAGAAGATATAGTCCTGAAATAAACGGAAAGATACTGGGTTTGCTGATCCGATATTTCATTATCACTCACTTTAGAATGATCGCTTTTGTGGGTCTTGTAGCCGGGCAACCGGATTTTCCTGCCATAAATCAAACGAAAACCTTCTCTCAGTGGCTTCCTGAATAGATGCTGGGAAACCATAAACAGAATTTTTTTATTGTATCTGTGTAAATTCATCAACATTTTTTACTACAGTTTGTTCTCGTGCTTTCGACATCGTCAATTCTATTACAAACTGTATCACGGTGAGT
This sequence comes from Stylophora pistillata, assembly GCF_964205215.1. Classification (NCBI taxonomy): domain Eukaryota; kingdom Metazoa; phylum Cnidaria; class Anthozoa; order Scleractinia; family Pocilloporidae; genus Stylophora; species Stylophora pistillata. The sequence continues at coordinate 1,353,147 of NC_142525.1, forward strand.
AGTAAACCGACACCAATCTAAGTTTAAAGGAAGATCTTCCCTAAAAACCAGATAATAATAACCACAAACCAAAATTTCTATGATTAATTTGCGTATCTATTTTTTGCACAATTTGAAGCCTATCCCATTGAAAACTAATGATAAAAAACTATTTACACTGACATGGCGACACTTTAATTACATTACCTGATTACTTCTCATAATGTCTGAAGACATTGTGAGAAATTTCATTCCGAAAATCATTCTTACTCCGTATAAATAGTGTAGCAAACGTAGTTTGAGCAAAAATAACCGGCTATTCTATGTATGAAATTATTTTCAGTTCTCTTAGGGCTGGATTTTTCTCTGCGTGAGAAGGGAACTGCACACTATCCGAACAATGCCACTTGCATGTCACCTTCCTTTGTCGAGCGACCTTCCCATATCACTGAAAGCTTAGCGTATCGACCTTTCCGCCGCTACGTGTTTGTCCTTCACCTATAGCTGTCACTCGCATTCTGGCAGGGTGTCTGATTGAAAAATGATATTAAGGCCTAATTCGGTTTGGCCACGAATAGCATTTGCGCGAAATTTGGCAACAGATTCCAGTATCGTGCTACTGATACATACACACACTTTTCCGTGGCTATAGTGCTTATACTTCAGATTTTCGAAATAAAACACACTTGAAGAAGAAATCGGCACATAAAACAGCTAAGTGCCTTCACGTCAGGTCACATTGTTTTAATTATCTTTTATTGGGTTCTCTTCTGTTGACTTGAGACAAATGGTTCCGTATTATTGCACAATACACCAAACATTGTCGTCGCCGAGGGTAATGGCCAATATATGTCAAACATTTTTTTGAGCTTAATTATTTTTTAATCACTCCTGTTCGTGAGCTGAATAAAAATAGATTGTCTTGTCAGGAGTCCTACTGAGTGTTGACTTGCAGTGGTGTGGTGGGTATTTTTCCATTGACTCAGTTTTTTCTTGTGTTTTTGTTTGAGTTGTCAGAGTGAACATTTTCTTCACTCACAACTCTACACGACAAGTTCACTTTGAATCGATAACCGCCTCTCGTCCGTGGTCCTTAGGTCATATTTTCTAATATAATAACCTTTTCGTAAACTTTGCCCCGTGTACTGGGGATAGACTTCTTGCGAACTTAACTCAATCAAACTGTTTTATTCCGCTCTCGCATTCGCTTTGTTACAACGGGTGTGTAAAAGCTACTCTGGAAAATTTGTAAGAAATCACTCTCTTATACGATATTCTCTACATTGTGATTGGTTGCTAACTACTGATTTGAAAAGGTCATTCAAGGTTGCGTTGGTAATGTGAACCGATTAATGTCTTAAATCACTACAGGCGGTGCTTCTAGCTCTTGACGTAATGTTCACACTTTTCATCTGATATGCGTCACGCACAAATAACAAAGTCTCCGACAAGCTTAGGGCAGGACCCTCTTTTAGGATGATCGGCCTCCACAAGGTGGGACACCGCGAGAGGATCGTAAGAAGTGTATTAACTTAACTAATGTTGTGTAGCAATATCCTTTTAATCTCTCTGATGTAGTACCGTGCGTAATATTAACCCCCCCAACGTCTATTTTTATGCCTTTTAAGGTAGATATCAAAAAGAAATAAACAATAAGAGACGTTCTTATGGAAAGTCAATGTTTTTTTTTTAATTATGAAAAACCCCTTAGCGCAGCGGGAGTCACAATCTAAGCATGATTAATCTGAAACATATGGTCGCTGGAGAGTAAAATGGTGTGCGGAGTTTTTTTTTCTTCGGTTTTTGATCTTGGTCCCAAATGAGGTGTATCTGTATTTTGAGCAGAATTATATTTTACTCTTTCCTGAGATCTGTAAAGAAGAAATAGATGAAAACAGAGTGAACTTTGTAGGTACATAAACAACCTAATTTATCCATGTATCGTTTAGGGCAAAATACTGGTTCCAAAACTAACATACCACGTTATAAAATGAAATGAAAAATACTAAGTGAGAAGGGTTAGCTACAAGCTGAAAATAGAAAAAGAACGAAGAGAAGGGAAAAAATAAATAACTTGAAAAGCAAATATACAAAAAAATGAATAAAAACACTGAAATAAAAACACTGAAATGATGAAAATAGCTTGATAAATAGACAGATATCTATTTAAAAAAATAGAAAATCAGAGCGCTTTATGTGCCACTTTTTTGTTCTTGCCGCATTTTGAGGTCATCTGTGATCTAAAAGATAAAATGCTGTTTGTGGCGACGCCACCTATGAGTCCGTCCTCTAATAAATCATAGATAAGAACCAATCAAAATTCGTGCTTTTTTCAGTTCATACTATGAAAATAGACAGATAGACATCTAGGTGGGTAGAAAGATGAATAAATGTAAAAATACCTAAATAAATGAATTAGCAATAGCACTTTAGGTTCTCTCGTTGTCCGTGTTTGGTTGGTCTGTGAAAAGACTGGTGCCGAAAAGAGAAGTCAAGATGGCAGCCGTGTTCGTTCTTTTGCGGCGCGGAACAAGTGAACTTTGTGGGAAAACATCGTCTGTAAGGTTTTCTTTTCCCAGGTAGTGCTTATAATTTTTTTTATTTTCAGAGGATAGAAATTAAGACGTTGGGAACGACTGATTGCTCCGGTACTTGCTTTGTTTTCATGTGTTAGATCAAGATCAAGACAGTTTCACTCGCAAGAGAGTGGAAAGGCTTCCAACCAAAATGGAAGAACATCCGGAAAAAATGAAAATCAGCCTAAAACACCAGACGACGTCAGTAAATCACGGATGATTATGCGGCCTTTGGGGTTCACAGTGCTGGTATGTGTTCCATTAACAGTAACCTTTTAGAAATTAAATTGTGTCCCGAGTCTTTTACGATGAATAATATTACTGTAGTGGAGGAGGCTGCATTAAAAATTAATGAGTGCAAAGAACCATTTAGGATTAGTACGACTGCAAATAATTATCAGGTTCAATTTTCCATTTCACAGGCTCCGTTCTTCCCTTGATGGAAGGTAGATGTAGGCAGTGTGAGAAGGGTAGGGGGGAGGGTGTGGGGGAAGGGGGAGGGTGTGGGGGAAGGGGGAAGGTGTGGGAGAAGGGGGTAGATAGGTCAGTCTCTTTCTCTTTTTTGCCTTCCTCTGTAGGGCTTCATAGCTTTTTTCCCTCCTCTGTAGGGCTTCACAGTTCCTTTTGTATGTTATCAAAATAGTCCAATATTGTAGTGGTTCTAAATTAGAGTTATTTACCAATTACATACTTTTTCCCTTCATATTTCTAGACAGGAGTGGTGAGCTTTGGAACATGTTCAATTATAAATTATGAAAGAGTCAGAAATTTGTATGTGCAAGGAAATAGGGCAAATAAGCCTTCTTCTTATTCTTCCAAGTCACTTGACTTCCGCAATATGGTTTGTGTTCAATTTTATATTCATTCATTGGAAAATAATTATTTTATATTTGTTAGAATATATTAGCTATTCTGTTACCCCTTTGACCATGTAGAATGTCTAGCATCTAATTTCTCCTTACAAATATCATCCCTTAATCAAACATTAACGTCAGGAGAATACAGGAAATGATCACTGACTAAAGAAGCCCTTTACGGTTAAACAAATACTCCTTGTAGCATACGTAAACATGACCTCAGCTCCCTATTAGATGATAACTGCAGGGGCTGTGCATGCGTAAGCGTGACCTCAGTTCCCTATTAGATGATGGCTGCAGGGGCTGTGCATACGTAAGCGTCACCTCAGTTCCCTATTAGATGATGGCTACAGGGGCTGTGCATACGTAAGCGTGACCTCAGTTCCCTATTAGATGATGGCTGCAGGGGCTGTGCTCTATGTACTTCTTAATTCATTTCATATAATTTCATACATGATATGACTTAATTTTATTCTTAAGTAGGTAATATTCTTTGTAAATAATTTTTATCCATTTTATTTGTGTCCCCACATTAGTATGGGATATCCCCCAAACTAGAAGGTTCTTTGACAAGTTAATAAAGTTTCTATCTACCTATCTATCTATGCATACTGATAAGGGTTTTTTCGTTTAGTTAAACAAATGGTGGAACTCTTTGCATGGAGGCTCAAAGACAGCAGCTGTAATTATCTTCCTAAACACAGCAGTGTTTTTGTTATGGTATCAACCTAGATTACATTTCTTCATGTACAAGTGGTTTACAACATCTCCATTCTCAGGTGAGTCAGAAGTCACTTTTAGATTTTTTACACATTCGGTGTTGCTGTGTGTCTTTTCAGTATAGGTCACAGATAGTGTCAAAATGTGGTGAGAAAAAAAAGTGGCACATGAGGGTCAGCTGAGCGTGTCACATTTTACCACATTTTGACATCATCTGTGATCTAGTGTTGAACAGACTCACGGCAACATGGAATCTTTTGTTTTACCTTTAAATGTAAACTGTTGTAAATGGTGACATCATCTATGCATCTATCCTCCAAAAGGCAAAATGTGGTTAATGGTGATGTCCAGAAACAATCAAAATGGACATATAATTCACCTTATCGTGAAACCCTTTGAATCCCAGAAGGGATTAATGTGTTACGAATAAGTGGAGGTCCCGTCTCCTGCAGGGTTGGGGTAGGAGACATTAATTTCCCACACACCAGATTACTGTGTGATGGATGTCCTCCCCTGGGGTGGGATGGGTGGGAAGGTGAGATCGATGGACTGAAACGGCTGCCAGAGGCGCCTGATATGTTGACGTCTGTCTTCAACCTTAAACTGTGCCTGTAATTCAGCCTAAGGCTGCAAGTGGTCAGAAATAAACTCTATTACAGTAATTGTTACTATTTACTACTTTTCTCCATTATATGCATACATTATCTAATGAATAGGTTATAAGAATAATCAAACTTATCAGGTTAAAGCTGATACTTGATCAAACACCAAATTGTCGTAACAAATTTACCAGGAAACGTGTAGCAGCTCGAGTGGAGAATAAACAATCAGATATTGGGAGTTCAAGGGTTAACATGTATTTGACAATTCTTTTCTTGATGAAGTTCATACTGTTATATCCAGGCTCAAGTCTGACAATGCTGACAAGTGTTTTTAGTCATAAAGAAATCTGGCATTTATTTATCAACATGTTTGTACTCTGGAATTTTGCACCTCATTTAGAGGGTGAGTAAGACGATGAAGTGGAATGTTTCCTCTCTGTTTTTTGTGGTTGGTAGTGTGGTACAGTCAACCCTTGATTATCTGGAGTTTTTGATTATTTGGACTTGCTTTTCTGGTCACATTTTTTTTGCATATTAATCAGTCACATTTTAGCAAGCCTTGCTGAAGCTGTTGAGTTTTAAAAGAATTGTTTAATTTGGATTGAAAGGAAAAACAATGGTAATGCAAATCACCTAATGCAGCTTGCAACAAACTGATTTACATCACATTTTAGGTCAATGTAAAAGGTTGTTGATTAGGTTTAATAAATTTTTTGTGAGTACTTTTGGCCTATGTCAACAGTTAATGTACAATAATTTGAAAATGTGTTCTAATTCAGCCCAGTCCATTTAAGTCAGATAATTGAAGTTGCACTACTTCCAGACTCCATGGTTGTCAGTGTTGGTAATTCATTTAAAGATTTACAAATTTCAGTACAGTTTTTATGTTATCTTGTATATTTCACCAAAGTAGCCATAATGTTCTGGGAAAATGCAATCAAAAATTTTTGATTCACTTTTAAAAACGTTGTATTTCTTTTACAGCTCTTCTTGGCAAAGAACAGTTTATTGCATTTTACATTACCGGAGGTAAGCATGAAAAATGTCCCAGATTCATACTGTGACAAACAGTTCCCAACTTATCCATAGGTAGTCAACTGATGAGTCTTGAAGTGAGAAACTTGGCCGTAAAGAGTCATTGTTTTTGTGACATTTGCTCGAATGTATATTTTCCAGGTGTTTTTGCATCATTCATAAGTCAGGTATTCAGGATTGGTTTCACCAGTGCATTGGGTGTAGGTGCTTCACTAGGAGCGGTAAGGATGTAAAGTTAAGTTATCTTCACTGTCAGTTGGCTGCTCAATCTGTCAGTCAGTTTGTCAACCGGTAAGTCAGTCAGTCAGCCAGTCAGCCAGTCAGCCACAGAGCCAGCTAGACTGTCAGTCCGTCAGTCAGCCAGTCAGCCACAGAGTCAGCCAGACTGTCAGTCAGTCAGTCAGTCAGCCAGTCAGCCAGTCAGCCAGCTAGCCATTCAGTCAGCCAGTCAGCCATTCAGTCAGTCAATCGGCCATTCAGTCAGCCAATCAGCCATTCAGTCAGTCAATCAGCCATTCAGTCAGTCAATCAGCCATTCAGTCAGTCAATCGGCCATTCAGTCAGTCAATCGGCCATTCAGTCAGTCAATCGGCCATTCAGTCAGTCAATCGGCCATTCAGTCAGTCAATCAGCCATGGTGCTCATACATTTGGTCAGTCAGTGAGTCAGGTGGCCTGTCAGTGAGTCAGTTGCTTTGTTAGGGAATTACTCAGTCAGTCAGTCAGTAGGTAATTTCCTCGATCAGTGATTTGGCAGCCAGTGAGTCAGTCAGCAGTCAACTAGTCAAAGAAACTTACAGACAGTCAGACTGAACACCTTTCAATTCACCTCTTAAATAACACTTTTTTGTTTTATTTCCTAGTCAGGAGCATTGCTCGCGTGTTTATCGCTTGTGTGCATCAATCAACCAGATATACGCTTGTCAATTGTATTTCTGCCATTTTTTACATTCCCTGCTGGAGTGGTAAGTGCAAACTAAGAAATCCTGAGGATGATTTTTTTTAGCCTGTTTCTGATAACCCACCTGCCTATTCCTATATTTTATTAGTATTAAGGCGACAACACGTGACTGCTCTTGGCGTCATTGGCCCAAAGATCGTCACGTGAATATCATGTGCTGTATCGTTTTCTCTCGTCCCCAGGGCCTCCTAGCTATAGCTGGGTTTGACTTACTCGGGTTATTGCTGCGTTGGAGACTGTTTGATCATGCGGCGCATCTCGGCGGTGTTTTATTTGGAGCGTAAGTAGTCAATACAAATGATACTTGTTATTTTAATGCTGTTACTGTGAAGCTTGCATTGATTAAACATTCACAGCCTTAGTTGCGCGGGAGGAACACCACTGAATTTGGATATTCTAGGAGTTCTTTAAATTGCGAAGAAAAGTGTGTGTGTGTCCCCGCTGTTACTCAATTGTTTTTGCCGTGGTCTATCGTCACGTACAAACCATTTTAACTTGTTTTTCCAGTATTCCTTTCACGTGAGCAAACCAGTTGTGCTTGTTTTCTGCTAGTCGTTCAACAGGAGCAAACTGGTTTTTCTTGTATTCTTTCAACAGGCTATACCTAAAATACGGCAGTTATTACATATGGCAAAAACGGGGCTGGTTCATCTCCGAGTGGCACAAGCTGCGAGAAGGAAGCAAAAGAACTTGAACCCTGTAACATCTGTAAGATGCATCTTCAGATCTTCTGTCTTTAACAAGAAGAAACTGGTCAGACTGCGGGTAAACCCCCTTATTTGCGCACTTGTTGGAAACCTTACCATCTTGTTTTATACGAGAGCTCTTTTCAAGAAAGACGTCGATTTAGGTTCCCGTGTAATTGCGGCTCGCAATAGATCCCCAGGGATGTCGAGGCGCGATTGTGATTGGTTGATGTTTCCGCCAACGGGCTTGTCAGCTGCATTTCTTGAAAGGTCTCAAAGTTACATTAGATTGGCGAGTAGCAATACCTCACTAGTTTCTAAAGATGGTAACTGATCCCGAATTGCGTCTAACAACCACGATAGTCACTTGTACGGAATGTTGACTCCCTTCCCGTGTTTGATGGTTCTGAAAATGTCATATTTTCAGCGTTACGATGATCTGTCTTGAAAGTGTACCCCTCACTGTCATACCGAGTCTGCGCTTACTACTAAAATAGAAATGATATGTACATAGGGCGAACCATTCTCGTTCCCAGAGCCTCTCATTTTTTCTTATTGTCTCTTGTTCGGTCGACCATGTGACCAAAAGAAACAAGAACTCTGCGAATGAGAATGAGGCAAGGCGAATTACAGCCGCCAACTAGTGTTTTCTCCCTTACGCGAGGGAATAGTGGACCCTATTTCTCGCCTCGTCTCGGTGTAGTGTCCTAGTTTCCAGCTCCCTCTCACCAGCCCACTCTTTCTTTCTATTAACACCTTCGTTCTCCTTGTTCTGTTGTAGTTAAACGAGGATATTAAAATATTTTTGTTGATCTCATTAGATTATGTTTCATTGTAGACTGGAAACGCAAATTTACGTAACTTAGCAGCTGCTTGAAGATCATTTTCACGAAAAAAATCGAAAAGCATTGACAACACGTTTTGACGATATTAAACAAACGAGCGTTCACTTCGGCGAGGAAAACATGATGCACAAAAGTATAATTTCATACTTTAAATGTAAAATTTAGATTGTTTTATTGAAAAAAAAATGACCAAGACTACCAGAAGAAAACCACTTCCTTAATTCCGATGTTTGTGGTCTTTTCACAAAAAATTAACAATAATCGATTAGCTATAGTTATAATTATTTTTCACTTCTCGGAGGATTAAGATGAGTGCATGCAAGCAGTTTTTGAAGTCGAGAAAGCCATTTCTGTCATCTGTCTTATCTGACAACACCATTTTCCGTCCTTTTGCAATGTTATTTCGAAATTTCATCCAAAAGAGAAAGGAGAATGAAAAAGAGGTGCAACTGGATTGGAAACCATGACCTTGGGAACGAAAGCGGTAAACTTCACGATCACGTACTTGAGCAAGCGTGGATGTTTCGTTTTAAAGTGGTACTTGTTATAACTCATTGCTATTTATAAGAGGTCTTTTTTGAAATAGAGAAATAAGGAAATAGAGCCAGAAAAAACACGTAAGACATCAAGAACAACATTTTTTTTCACTCTTACATTTTTCTTTGGGACAAAGATATATCCGATTAGTGACGTAGATTATGTATGATGTTAAAAGGCTCACAGGACTTGTGAACACATCGGAAGACGGTGATGGTTTCTTTGCATGGCAGAGTGACAACAACTGACTCTTTTCAGTACTACTTAATTTCTTCTCATCATCTATCCCCTTTCACAAAGCTAATTTACTTCGCGCAGTAATTATTTATGTGCGTCGTTAACTGTGCTGGTAAGATAGTTATCGCATATCATGCCGGTTGATATCGGTTTTATCACGGGAATCATTTTAAGCGGAATAATCATAATCGGTGTGATTGGAAACGTTATGACTGACATTATTCGTGATAATCCTTTACAAATCGTTGCGGGATGAAATTGGAATACTCGCAAATCTCGCGGTGGTAGATCTTTTGCAGTCGGTCTTTGGGATGCCTCTGATAGCTGCTTCAGCCTTTTACAATCAGTGGTTGTTTGGTGAATCTCTGAGTACAATAAGTGGCTTGACCAACTCACTGTTCTGTTTGACCTCTGTTCTGAGACTCACAGCAGTATCTGTTGATAGATGGTTAGCAATATTGTGTATCCACCCCAGTACAGAAAGAAATTGGTTAACCATCAGAAGAGCAAGGTTTGCTTTGGTTTGCATTTGGATACATGCTTTATTTGTGGCGATTCTTCCTGCATTTGGATGGTCAAGGTTTGTAGAATTGTGGCTCTCTCAATGATTAACAAGTGTGTAAGTATTATGCAATCACTTTTTAGTAAACAAGTTTTTCGCGCCCTCAGTCTAGCCTTTCATTCATTGATTCTAGAGTTCAGTTTTCCCGTTCAGTGGATTTGTTGTTGATGCCATCATCGTCTCGCGACTCCCTTCGTTTATCTCCTCCCATTTTTCTGACTCCACATTATCGGAATTCGTTTCTCTCCTTGTTCGTGAACGGTATTTTATTCGTGTGTATTCGGTTACCGTCGGAAGTAGCTCCAAGGAGAATATCTTTAACTAGCTCTAAAATTCCTACGCATCGCTTAGAATCTCAAATAGATAATCAGAGAGAAAAAACGCAAAAAAAAAACCCTTCCAAAGTTCTTTGAAAAAAAAACAACAACAACAAGCGCGCTAAAAACCATCTGTGAAGAGCTGCTAGGCAATTATTTTCGTTGATTCGTCGCCAGTAATCTTTGTGCTATACGCATCACGAAAGTTTGTTGCGGGAGAAAAGGAGTGATGGGGAAAGTGTAGGTAGCTCACTCTGTTACTACCCAGAACACCTCGCTCTCTCGTGCTGCCAACATTACGGGGACCCAGGACGAGTCGGGGATTTTCACGCGCGCATGTCGAACTGAGCATGGGAGTGCCGAATTCCTCCGTAGCTAAGCGCTTTACAAACAAACACATCTCTATTTTTAGCTGACTTCGACTTCCTGTTGTTGCAGGTATGTTTATTTGTCGTATGAGTTCATCTGTGCTGTCCAATGGGAAAGCCATAATGGTTACACAATTTTTCTTAGCGGGGCAAGTTTCGTGACACTTGTCAGCGATCGTTGTAGTGCTGCGTTACGCTAGTGTCATGAAAACCGCTCGTCGTAAGGCTCGGGAGGAAACACGTGTCACGTGTCGGGAATAAGTTAGTTGCTCATTAATAATAAGTCAAATATTAATTGTAAAAGGAATTAGTTAAATGATGACGTGATAGATTCCCTCAGTAAATTGAACTTAGTGCACAGTTTATCAGGTGATGTACTTTGCACGCGCTAATTGAACCAAATAAGGAAGGGATCATGTGAATTAGGCTTGATATATCGTACGATAGTTATATTACTGTAAGCTGTGCATGTGATAGATTATAGTACTGTATTGTGTAAGACAGCAAAAAAGAACTGAAGTGCACGTACACTGTAATCAGATCGATAGTAGAACCCTTGAGAGGTAGAAGAATAAACTCCGCGTTAAAATAGAACGTAGACAGTGTGATAGATACAGTCCTCAGTTGAACCAGCGAGCGGAACAAAAATTCCGCAACATCACGGTTGGCCGATTAAGTGGGTCGAACGAGAAGCCTGGTACAAGTAGAACGGAAGAAGCTTTTAATAAAAATTGCGATAATTCGGAGAAATATGTTCGCGGAAAAGAAAATCATGCATTTATGTTAAACTCAAATATGAGGTGGGAGAAAAATGTTTTTGGGGAATCTTACATCAGCTTGGAAAAAGCAGAAACGACCTCCCGTAAAATGGAAAAACACCATGATGAGACAGAAAGAGACTCTAACATGAGTTCGACATTTGCGATTCGGAAAAACGGAACAAAGAGAAAATCCTCATCTAGAGTCGATCCCTCGAGTACAAGCGGGATGGCTTAATTAAATACTGTCGTGGCAGCCAAAGGACGCTCCAAAATGGCCGGAAAAGGCAAACATCCCGCACATATTAATACCCCTCCCTCTCGTAGAATTGGGACGTCCCGTGGAAATAAAGTTGACGTTGCTGTACCGGTAATAAATCGCTGGACAGAGGATATCTCTCCAAGAAATAAAGAAAACGAGGAAAAGAGATACTCTACTTCCCAATTAACCATATCCACCACCCGGCTGCCGGAACACCTCGCACGGATGCGAAAATTGATGAACGAACGGAAAAAGGAAGACGGGCGACCTAGGAGGCAAGTGTTAACGGTACCAGCCAGTCAAACTTTTCAGTTCATTAGTGGACGAACTTCTTAGAATCCTGCCCCGCCCCGCACGCCCTTTTCAACCCTCTCTTAAAAATCTCTCGTTACCAATGAGGATAAGGCTTTCAGTTGTGTTTTTTTAACTGTTAAAGATACCCACTAATGTACCAGAATGTGCACTTGAGTATGTGCTGCAAGGTAAATTCTGTGGATTAAACTTTCTGGGTATACAGGACCTGAGAAAACAGCGTTCTCCTTTTAATCATGAAGAAAATATTAACAGCTCTTCTGAATGAATAAGGAAAAGAAGCGAAGTCTTTGCAAATCATCTACAGCTGGTAGAATTACCTTCGTGAAAACCGTTACCAGTTTTCGCTCGTTCCTGCGGCTTCCAAATGCGACCTAACCATGGGAAATCTGGGAAGGACATTAGTAGTTACTAGGACAACACAAATGACAATAATATCGAAATCTTTTATATAAGTCGAGTATTTTAAGTTCGCTGACCTTTGTCCCTTCCTATGGATTTTATTCGATGGCCTCTTCTTATCAGCGATGGAAAGTGGGCAGTACACTTTCCTCAACTTACCTTTAAGGTTATTTAGTCTTTATCAATTCTACCGCCGTCTTCGCCTTCAATATCACAAATTGATTCGCAGTTGAGAGAAAAATCACTTACACTGATGTCTCGGTTTGACAAGTGACATTCATATTGTTTTCTCAGATGACTTGTCAGGTATTTTGGCGCCACTCTCGATTTTAATCTTTTTGGAATTTAAATGATTAAAACAGTTTCACAAAGTCAAAATCAATTTAGCCGCAGAAAAGCAGGAAGAATTAGTGAAGAAATATGACTAGCCTTCATCAAAGACACATTTTATGGAAGCTAATGTCAATATTCGATGAATTTCTGTTTCCTCGTAATCTGTAAATTGATCGATGTTCTTTCAAGCTTTCGTAGACCAAAACAATTTTGAAAAAAAAAACATTTACAAAAAAATTAATTAGCACCTCGTTAGCAAGTGAAGATTCCAAACTTAATTACATTACTTAAGATCCTAAACCTGTCGGATGAAATTAGTTTAATAAGAGGCACCTGGTGAGGCCCTGAGAAAAATGTTTATTACAGTTGTGTATGGGGGTAAGTCTGCAGCTTTATCAGTGAAGGTATCTAGTGCTCAGACATGCAACATAAAAGCAGCTTCTCTCATAGGTGATGGACAATTTTATCAAGGATTTTCAAAGCAGACAGAAATTAATCAAATATCTAAAAGGCTTTTATAACATTTGAAGTCTGTCAGATAAAAATAATTCGTCAGTGAAGTTTTCAGGATCTCGCACGACAACTCTCGTTTTAAAGCTGTCAATTTGTTTGTTGTTACATGCGTGAACACACAGCAGGGAGAGGTTAGACTACTTTGTGTCAACTGAAGTCGCTAAAACGTGGCCGTACTGTTGTCAGATATCTGAAGTATTCTTTAGACAGGATGAAAATTTTGTTAACCGTGCGGAACGAAATGTTCCAGTAACTCTCGACGATGTTAACTTGGACATTTTATGTTTTGTTAGAGTTGCATGGCCTCTCGATTCTCTTGGTATTAAAACAACACTTACTCATGTTCTTAAGTTTTTCTTTTTCTTGTTTGGGGTTTTGAATAGTTTTATACTTAGAGTAAGGCTATTGTAACAAAGTTACATTTTTAAGAAAATCTTAAAGAAAATGTACCACTGATTTAGCAAGATCGTCAATTAAAACTACCATTACTAACAAATATATTTACACTCTTTAGGACATTGAATACTTTTACGCGTTTATTAATGTCTTTCTATGATCTCTTTTGCGGATTAGAACTAATTTTATGAATATAATCCGATAAAATTTGCAGCTTAGTATCGTTAACGGTATCTACAGTATAGTTAAGTCACGAAATTTGAATACTCTAACGAAGTATTATCTGTGAGAGCGTCCTGGGAACGAGTTTTTGCTGCATCGAGCCCCGTAACAGCCCACAGTAACAGCCCTTACTTACCATTTTTGCAGAACAAGAAGAAGCACTGTTTAACACAGACTGCAGGCTCAAGCTGCTGTTAGATTGTATCAAAAAGCGGTGCAAGTGTGAAGTGCAAGGTGAGGTGTTTGTTACAATCATATTTTGCTGGGACTCAAATATTTCAACTTCAAAATCGTTTGTCCATAGAAATCCGCAGTGGTCCTGGAATATTTAAGGGAAAGTCTACTCATGTAGTATGATAAAAACGAGTTTATTTTTCATGGTGATTTTTATCACGTATGTATCTGCGAAAAGCACTCTTTTATACTCGATCTACTTGGGCGTGGCTAGGATTGTTCAAAAGGTAAGTGTTAGTGTTCAGCCGAAGCCTTCGGCTTCGGCTGAACAGTAACCGAGACCTTGATTATTCCGGATATCACAAAAACCGAATCCAATAATTGTTTTATTATACATTATCTTAAAGGAATTAACGCCAAACGCATTATCGCAGCGAACACAGTTTATTTTCGAACACTTAAAAATGTACAACTGTGTGGTAAACAAATTTTCACCTGGGCTAATTCCTCTTTGTAGTCTGGCTTCTGGATATTTTTCTCCTTGCGGTATTTGTTGAACATTTCCTTCGCCACTTTTGTCAGTATTTTAGTATTTTCCGAATACAAGTAATTTCAAGTAATTTCTCAATTTCTCGCTGGGTCGATGAAGCGAATCGAGAAGCCATTCTTACTTTGCTGTCCGTGAACTTGACATTGCTCCACTGGAAATCGTGCATTGCGCGCTCAACATACAGATTATTCACTAATCTGTAGGTACAGATTAGTGAATAATCTGTAGGTTGCACTGTTTCCCAGAATTTACTGTGGGCGTTTAGCCATTGAAAAGATAGATGGTGACTACAATGTATAATAATGGCAAGAAGAGGTGGCTTGTGTCAGCCTATCAAAACACAAGATTTCGACTATTTTGTATTGCCATGACAAAGTGTATACTTCCATTGAGGAATTTCGAAAATAATGGTATGTTATAAGGAAGACAATACTGAAAAAATAGTTAAGAATGAATAAAGAGGATCGACGATGGAGAAGCTGCGATGGATTCTGTCTTTCTTTTCTTCAGCTGAAGTGGATCTTTGTGAAGTAGCTGGTTATCCAAAATACCTTCAACATCAGCCTCAAGAATCTTATGCCACAAATTTCCTGAAACCCAGAGAAAAATACGTCCTTATACAGATGGAAAGTAAGTTATACTATATCCATGGCAAGGTTAATGTTACTATTTCCAGGTATTTAGAATTTATTCCGAAAAAACAAAAGCTAGCAATAGGTACTTGAATAACAGCTTGTTATTTATCTTTTCAGAGGAAAATGGAAGAGCATTTTACAAACCGCTTCTCAGGGATAAATCTGTTATCACGGACCATTTTTTAGGTAATTTATTGAACCAAAATATCCTTTATTAAGACACAAAAACACACGGTAGGGAAAAAAATCATGTTTTGCACTGAGTCAGTTTTCAGACTTGCTTTTTTCACTCAGAAAATTGTCATGCTGGCAAGCGGTAAAAGAGTCACCGAGGGTTTCACTAATGCAAGGGGGTGGGGTGGGTGGGAGAAGAGAGCATGAATTTCCCTAATGTTGTATTATACTTAAATTACCTACCGGTAACCAAGACTTAAATTACCTACAGGTTACCAAGAGATCATCGCTACTTAGATAATGTTTTGCTTTTCAGCGAGCTTGGAAAAGGATATGGCAAAGGGAGAAGGTAGTCGCTCACCTGGCGCCGATAGACTGCGATCGAAAAGAAATTCCCTAAAACCTGGACGAGCCGGCACATCAGGAAAGATAAAACCCAAGGCGCTCTCGATTAACAAGAATTCTTAGAAAATGCGTTCAACTTATCCTATGATAGGATGCTCTACTTCACAGCCAATGTCCTTGATGAAGAAGAGAGACACCACTCGCAAAGCAAACAAATTGAGCCCTCCTTACCCACCCCCCCTCCCGCATCTGACATGAGGCATTGCATTGACACTGCATAGTGTCCCAAGAGAACATTGTCCAGATCAACCCCCTCTAACTGGGGACTCCTAAATGGGTTGGTCTTCTTTAAAGGGACTGTAACAGAATATTTCGTCACAAGAAAATTCATCAAGAATTGATAACGAATAAAACACAATGATCTGTCTTCTCGCAATTGGCAATTAGTTTTTAATGCGATGCTGCTGTACAATATTGGTATTAGGAAGTAAAGGTTTTCGTATATTTTTAAAAGTATGATTATCTAACTTTTCTTTTGTATAATTCATAATTATGCAATCTTTCTTGGTAACTGAGTTGCCATTTTGTTTCATGCGACAACAATCGCCAACCTATATCAAACTTGCAAACAGATGAATGTGTTTATTTCCCCTTTAAAACTGGCCAAAACTTAAAATTACACTTCGTCATTTTGTGTAGTTTCACTAAGATTCAAGCCACCTGATACACTTGGTTTCAGAGGCGGGTTTTTGTTTTGTTTTCACTCTTGTTCCTTGAATTTTGGATGAAGCTCTGCTTTTAAAGGTCTACATTTGTTCAACGGAAAAAATTAGCTTGTTTTAAAAGATCTTTGACTCAAATATCCAAGAAGACACTCGGATGAAGTCCGCAGTGGTATTTTCTATGTCCACTTATCCTTTCCAAATCTAAATTGCTACACAGACCAAAAGTGAACTGATAGCTCATCTGGTTCGTCCATTGTCTGTAGAGATGAATAGCAAAACAGACAAAATTAAAAGGTTCTTTCGTAGTTTTATATACTGTCCCGCCTATAAAGTTACATATTTCAAAGCTGTTCCCGGGTACGTGCAGTATCCACCTGATTATCGCAAGAATTCATTTCCAGTTCAAATCTGGGCTCCATTAATGAAAATCTGTTGAAATACTTGAATGTTTTTGTCACACCGATCATGGATCATTTGATATGTTCTTTTTACTGTACCTTGAATTCAGGATCTGTTTGTTTCGCATCTAGTGCATTAGTAAGTGACATTCCGGAATCAAGTGATTCTGCATCTAAAAACAGATAGAATGTATCAACAATTTTTCACCATTCTCTTGAGGTTTCTAGATCTCAAGTTAGCAAGGTATGCGCCTAAGGTTCAGGTAACGTTTACTCACAAGAATCTCGTGCCAGTTCTCTCATTCGGACGAAGTCTGTCCGACAGTAGGCTGGGTCTAGTGGCCATTCGGGTTCACTCAGTTCATCGCTGTTGTTATTTTGAAGAATGTGTATTCTTGCTGTTTTCTCCGCCAACTGCGAGTGAAGGGATTTTATTCTAAGTTGAAGACAGTGGAATATTAAAGGTTAGTGTTTTTTGGGGTATAAATAATGTTGTTCGATGAAAGGTAAGAAAAATTCTAAGACTAACAGTAACTCACATGGATTCTAAATCAGCACAGCGCCTGTTGGCCACGTAAAGTTCTTCGACGGATTTTAAATTTTCTGCTCTACACTCAGCGATAATCTTTTCGCGTTCTTGGATCGATTTTTCCAGTGCCACTATCCGTGCTTCCCTGAATTAAAAAAAAAAACAAAAAACAATAGAGGGACTGTGGGTACATGATTCCTAATACTAGTTCGCACTCGCCTTAATTTTTAGAGCTATGACTTATCTATGGAAAATTATGCTTGCCGTTTGACTGTATTGTGTAAGAATAAACTTACTTTGGGACAGATACAGCTTTAATGGCCAAACTCCTTGATGTGCCTTCTTGCATTAACGTTTGTTCGAGCTGAAAGAAAAATGACGAAGGTTCAGTCACCATTTTCCTACGGACAAATTCTTTTTAAAAAGTTTTATGCATGAAAAATAATATTTTATTTTCACGTGGACAATTACCCGTGATAAATTATCTTCCAGCACTTGAATCCTTTCGTCTTTCTCTCTTAACATTTCAAGTAACACGGGAATACTTGTAGGGCCATCTAACCCTGCTATACCTTCATCAGCTGAGATTGAATGACGGTGACGTGTTCTTATTTCGTCAGCAGTTGTCGAGCCCGACCCCTCGTCAACTGGGTTACTTTCCGTCACGTGCAGACCATCTGCCATCCCTGTCGAGCTCACGTAATTCGTGTGCAACTTTTGTTCGAGCTGCAACAGAAAAATTGTATTTCTCGACCAAACTTAACTAATACGAAATACGTGATTTAAGCTCCAAATCAATTAGAACACGTCGTGATTTCGTTTTTTAAGAAAATTTGAATCGCACCTCATTTTGAAGACATGTTATTCTTTCTCGACTTTGTGCCAGGGATGAACTCAACAAATCTTTGTCCCTCTCTAGTTCTCCTATTTGTGTGTTCTGTTGATTTATTGTGCCTTCCAGCTCTTCTCTCGTTGAAATGAAGTTGCTATCTAAGTACAGACAAATGAAATGTTTTTACCAACTAGTTCTTTTATGATTTTCTGTAGCAGCTCTATTATTATTATTATATAACATGCTCAACCTCGTCTGCGAAATACAAAGATGTTCATGAAACTCTTTGGTACATGTGCTCAGGGGAGAGGAATGGGGGTAAACGACTAGAAGGGATGAGGTGTATCTGATTGCCAGGCAACTTCGGGAGGTAATTTCGCACTCATTCCTGCCTGTGTGGCTTTGGGAGACTTGGTGACGAGTTTATGTCAGACGCTGCGCGGGAGCCAACAGGAACTCAAATTAAAGAAAGAAACAGCTTAAAGCGCGGGAAAAAGCGACTGGCATTAGTTTTGCATCTAATTAATGGAGAGATTAGCGAAAATTTTCAAAACCAATCACAGATCGTAGTGGAGAAGAACCGAAGTAGTCTAGGAGTACTTGCGACACTCGATTTAAAAATTAGTTTATGTGTAATCAAATGGCGACGAGTGAAATTAGGAAATAATTTCACGCGCGTTTTGTCAAAATTCGGATCGGGGAATTATCAGAATTTTGACAAAACGCGCGTGAAATTATTTCCTAATTTCACGAGAAAACCATTTGATTACTTTTTAATATTGTGGGTGACAGATTACGTCTTGTTTACACACTGAGGCGTAAAATCGTTCGAGTACTTTATCCAACTGCTCGGGAAGAATCATCTCCAGGTTTTTCTCAAGGCAATTTTTGTCACAACACTTCTCAAAAACTCGCACCCAGTTAATTGTGCTCTTTCGCGTATTTAAATTTTCGGCCGCTTCTTTTAATTTCGTAACTTCTTCGAGGGTCACCACCTTAAATCTCGATGCCATCTTGGTCTGATCGAGATACAAGAGATGTTACCATGGCAATTTTGTAATTTTACATGTGAAATTAAAAGATCAACGCTGAAATTTCGTGCCAAAATTAAGGAGTAATTTGTCACCTATGATATTATTAAAAAAATTTATCAGTGAGATTACTTTGACATATGAGCTGTCGTATGACTTCATTCTTGAGTTTAAGTTCCCTCTTGAAGTTCTCCAATGAATTCTGTAAAAAATGGAAAAGAAAGTGACACAAGGCACTCGTGATAATGAATGTCTAAGGTGCTAAAATATATTTAATACACGTACTAATATATGCTCTTAGTCCACTTAAAGGTTACCTTGCTGTCGGCTTATTGAGTACAAGAAAAGCTGTGAACAAGGTTGGTAACCTGGGTTCGTTTTCGACTACATCATATGATTATGCTGTTACATGTCGTTCAAACTTATGATGTTTTTATAAATTACCTTTCCTTGTTCGACTTCACTTTTACATTTCTCCAGCTCAGCTGTTGATAGAATATTAAGAGGAATATGTTTTGATAACAATGTGACTGCTGCCATACCCGGTACAAACATCGACAACAACGTTATTAGTACTGAAATCGCTAACTACATCCATAGTTAGTAGAGGGGACATCCAAACTTTTCCCATTCAAACCTAGTTTTGACAACGAAAACGTATTTGTATGGAAGTATCGTTCTTCAATCAGTTCATGTTTTTTTTTTTTTTTTTTCTCGACTTGATTAACAGGGTCTTTAATTCCGCAGCTTGGATCAATATAAACAAATCTTACTTAATTTTGTCTCTATCTCTTTAATTACCTGTTAGCGAGCTTTATCAGCTTAAGTTATGCATCGATTTATATCGGCTAATTATGGCGCCCTTTTTTTACTTTCCTTAGAGATTTTAACAACAGACGGATCAAATGAAACATCAAATTGTTACTAGAAACGTCAACAAGTCAGTCTTTCATATGAACTTATATGCATATTACTTCTACAATATGACGAGAACTTATTGCTTTACTTTCGGTCATTAGAGAAAAAATTGTGCTTTTTTATAATCTCATTAAATCTCGTAGAAGTAGAATTCTGCTTGGGGAAGAGAAACAAATGAACCTAACGTGATCTTATCTCTGATTTTTCAATCGTGATAGATGTCGGCTTTAACAAGTTTCTTAAATATCGCAAATATTCTCTCAATATTTTAAATTCGCTTTTAATATAAACCTGTCTGTGCCATTTAATAGCACGTTGCCGTCTCCACTTAAGACTTAAAAAATGATAAGTTTTTAAAACATTTTCACCCTCAATATTGTTTGTAGATTTGCATGAATAACAGATTTTTAGGTAGAAAAACTGTTTATCAATTTCATTCGTATTTGTAGTTAGTTTACCGAAGAAAATCTAAACAATATTTTCATGTTTGATGCATGTTTTTTTGCATGAAGAAAGAACAGGCCGACAGCGTTTACAACATACTAAAACTGTAAAAATATCCATCTTCTAACTTCGAAACGATCATTGCACATCAACCTAACTTGAGAATATTTCTGCATTTAGCAGATTTTACAGAGGTTTCTTTGCTTTCTATCATGTTTTAAATTTTTTTGCGCTGGCGAGAGATACACTATTATTACAAGGCATGGCATTTCAGTGAAGTTGTCGTTATAAATATACAGCTGATACCAAACAAATAGTGGAAATTTCACTTTTAATTTACAATACACATCTGTTTGAAACCCACATGATTCTCACCTTTTAGATTCCTGTTTCTTTCTCGAAGTTTCTTCATCTCCGTTTCTATTCGTGTTCTTGTGCTATATTCCAGATTTTCTCGTTTCCTAAACGATATTTGTAGTTCCTCGTATGCAGTGCGTAAGATCTCAAGTTCACTTTCAACCTGCAATATAAATTTATTGTTAACCTGGGTTGAGGTCGTAATTACGTATACTGGCTATTTTTGTTTTTCTTTTTTTGGACCGAGACGTAGTAGTGGACCCTATAGACACTAAAAAAAGGCAAAAGGAGACGTCAACTTCCAATGATTATGACCTCAACGTAACTTTGGTCAACAGAGGACTCATTATCTGTTCAAAAGATTTCCTCACGAAATTTCACTTCAGTGCCTAGTGTAGTTAAAAAAATATATCTATTTTTCTTTGTTTTTGCCATACACAAGACATGCTGTTGGTGTGTTTTGTGGTTCTGTTGCCGCAACTTGTTTTGTGCAGAGAACAAAATTTTATCAAATGTTACGAAGTGTATAAGCAGGCATCGAGTAACTTTGTGTTGTTATGGGAAATAGAACGGGCAATCCCGAGGGTTTAAACACGAAGGCGCGCTATATAAGGAAGTCTTCCCTGGGAAGACCTAGGCTCATTTGTTACTCACCGTTGACGTGTGCGGGTCAAATTCAAATGCTGGTAGACGAACAAAAGGAGCTGATGAGATATCTATTGTTTACTTCCACCAGCATGGTGGCATGAGGTAACGTGCGAACCACCGACTTCGATCTCAAATTTACCGCCACAAATAAAGACAGTTTCCATTGGAGAAAGGAAATACAAATCTCAAAAATTCTTGTATTGTGATGAAGACATAAAGCAATTTTGAGGAATGCGCCCGTTGTTCACTGCTTTGGAGTAGCTGTAGCTCAAGTTGACTCGACTCTAACACTTCTACATCACACGACGGTTGATTGACAAATGGTCCAGTGGGACCTAAGGCTCCTTTTATAGCGCGCCTTCGTGTTTAAAGTATGTGCCCGGGTTGTGCCATTGCAAACCGTAAGCGAGACTTTTTCTTCCCTTACCTTTTGCATTCTACTCATTTCATAGTAAACACTTTGCAGTTTTTCTCGTAATGCAACATTATCACTTGATAACAGTTCAACCATTTGAGTGGCTCTTGTGGCAACTGCTGATGCTGTTGGCGTCGGATCAACTGGCCTGTTTGGATCTTCATCACAGATATCTGCAGGAAAGGGACAATGCATGTGTTAGCTAAATCTTTAAAGGAGCCAAGCGACCGATACCGCTGGAGTTATCCCCTTATTTGTGGCTAATATTAAACAACAACAAGTATTGCTACGCCTCTAGGATGGAAAGGGATGCTCATAAATCATAGGTAACCTCCAAATTTATTTCTTCACGTTTCCTTGTCATTTGGCCGGCATTAAGAGACAGTGATGATGATAATAACTATGATAATCTGCACGATAATGCTATCAACACGAATGGAAGATTTTTCGCCTTATTTGTAGACCTTTGATGACTCCAAAATGTACTCTCGACCCAGTCTATTTTTGTCGGGTGTTTTTGGGTTCTCTCATATCATTGAGTTCTTCTAGGGGCACCTGTGGGTTGATACCCTTCCGGGACGGAACAGGCGCAGGCTGGGGTTTTTCCCCCTACGGAATAGGTCCACAATATGTGTAAAATCTTCCGGTGATTGTTCACTAATCGATACTTAAATACAGACTTATAAAATGCAAGTCCCTTACATTTCTCTTACCAAAATGGTGTTTGTTGTGACTGTCTGTAAGACTAAAATCTCTGTCAGAGCTATCATCGCTCACTGATTGTCCTCCAACGCTATGCTTGAAGTTTATAACTCTTTGATTCAGCGGCAATTTTTCATTTGATCTGTATTCAGTATGGGCTCTTCGCTGATCGTCGCCATACACGACAATTAATTTTTGTTCATCGTCATCGTCATCAAAATTGCTGACAGTAATGAGTGGAGTTGATAAGGTTTGTGTATTTTTTGCAAAGTCTCTTCCAATGGACGCCGCCGGCTGTTTACTTTTTATCGAGGCAAGCTTGGAGGATTCTTTCAGGAGAATTTCCCTGTCCTTACAATTTGTGACCTCAAGGTCATCTGGAGAAAGAGTAGAGACAGATTAAACCAAGTTTTTCGATTTTGTATCTATTTTTTTTTTTTTGTACGAATATATGTCCTTTCTCATACTTAGTTACACTGAAGATTTAGCCGATACCACGGGTAAATTCTTGATCTTTCAGTGGAAAAGTGCTCATAACGGAGATCCGAATTTAGCCACTAAACACATCTGAAGGATCTTACAAAGCAGTTTTAGATTTTGACTACAAACTGATATGAGCTTCTGAAGGAAACAATGTCAATGGCTGAAAGTACAATCTTGCTCTGGTAGGGAAAACTGAACAAATCACGATTTTTTCTGTGGTTTTATGGCTGAATAAATATTTAAGGAAAGTGTTAGGTAAATCACCTAAGCTGGGTCGTAGTCTACGAAGCAAGGGGGGGGGGGGATGGGTCTTAGGAAATTTTAGCCGACAAAATTCACTCTCTATTGAGGGCTCAAAGTCCAGAAAAAAAAAAAAAAAAAAACGTAAAAAGTAAGCGCTAAAAATAAACTGGTATGCTTTGTCTAATTCTTTTGATCCCCA
This sequence comes from Stylophora pistillata, assembly GCF_964205215.1. Lineage (NCBI taxonomy): Eukaryota > Metazoa > Cnidaria > Anthozoa > Scleractinia > Pocilloporidae > Stylophora > Stylophora pistillata. The sequence continues at coordinate 1,376,428 of NC_142525.1, forward strand.
AGCCATACCCTATTTAGCACTACATACCCGTCAGAAAGAACTAGGGGAGTGCCTTATTACCCACCCCTCCCCCCCCCCACTCCTTAACCTTCCTCCCTCCTAAGCCATTGATGTAGATGAGGATAAGTAGACGAGCGAAGTGCTCAAGTTCATGATCGGAAAATTGCTACGTCATTCCTGACGATCAAGGCGTTTCAAATGATGCATAGCTCAGTGATTTGTTTTGTAAACAGGTGTCATTTTCTGATAGGGTTCAAATATTTTTTTTTTAGAATTGATGAGCCCTTACTAAAAATCATTTTATTTATTCTAGGTTTTGACAGGATCTTGATATAACTAGAACTACAAGTCCAATTTGTTCTTTCTCTCAACTGTTTATTAAACTTTGTTCGTGGATGAAGCTTTTCGTTACAACAGTGTCTTCATCTGTTCCTTAAGAGACTGTGAAAGGAAGCGTTTATTCATTACAGAAGAAAAGTTATAAACACAGATGTGCCCAGTAATTGCAACAAAATTTTAACTGTCGTGACTTCTCGTGATTTGCATGTAGTCGCTAATTTGTAGTTTAGTTAAGTGGAGCATAAAACATTTTATAAGCTAGGATCAAAAGAAATTAGATTTCAGTGGAATTAAGCCGTCGATCTATTGTTGAGACTTTCTGCCCATTTTGACGCAGCATAAAGATGAAACAAAAGAGAGCAGAAAGATTACAGAGTCACAGATTCATAAATAAACTTAATTGTTATGCTACGTAGTGGTAAAGTGAGGAAAACTTGTTTATTTTTCCTGCTGTTGTTAATTAGTAAGCAAAACTGCTTGATAAGAGCATCTTACGAAATACTTACTTGGAGATAAAAAGATTCACTTTGATTCTCTGACACAATATCGCGAGCAACCAAGAGTATAAACAAAAGCTAAAGTTCGTGTTCTCTCGCATCAGAACATCTAAACTTTACAACATTTCTATCATGATATGTGACCGTCGCTTCACTAAGGCAACGCAGAGATTTCCGATCTATCGATCAAGAGCTCTCCAAAAGACAGACACTATTATATCCGGCGAACTATAGAGCAGTTTTATACAACTACTGTTTGAATATTATGTTGTGGATAATTGCGTTGTGGTTTCTAATTTATGTTTGTTTATCAGGCTAAACTTCTGCTATATTTATGTGTTTGGTCAGTTGATAATTATCAAATTTTGCCAGCTAGTAGAATCAATCAAATTATAATGTAGGCTAAAAACTTGATGAAATATTAAAGATATGAAACTGTGATAATTTAAGTTGTAGGAACTAGGCTCAATTTTAGTCGTCAAGTACTCACCAAGAAAATTATCATCCATTTGGAGCAAAACAGCTCCATTGACAAAATATCCTACAAGAAATCCACAGTGAATAATTAAAAGAGAACAGACTATACAAGCTCGCCGAAAACTTAGCAAAACTTTCGCATCTTTGTACGACAGCACAACAGTACAAAGGATTTCTGTCAAAACATTTAAAACAAACGATATTGCATGACCTCCTCGAACTTGATGCGTTTTTTACTCGGCTAATATCATTCGGTTTAAGTTGAATAACCGAAAACTTTCAATCTGCGCACTCAGTGTCAAGGACAGCTCATTGAGTCAGTGTGCCTGATGTCAAGAAGAGCTGGATTAATTATGTCAGAAAGAATTTACCTTTAAATCTCTTGGCATACTTTGAAAGCCTTATTTCTTTTAACCAGTCCGCAACTTCGTCAGCGTTCCAATCCATTAAACGTTTCAGTGCAAGGCAAGTTTTTGGCTTGCAATGCCGAAGTTTGTACAACTCCGTGCAACAAGAAACCACAAAACCTCAACTCATTACTCCTTTGTTTCCAATGCAAACGTTTCCTGAGAACTCTTCGTGCTCAAAGGAAACGGAGTTTCACTTCAGTCTCACTTATTTTTTTCCCGCGAACAACAACATGCTAGTGCAATCTCAAACAAAATGTCAAGCTAGATTGAGTGAAGGCAGTGAAATGGTGACATTAACTTTAATGAGATGCCCTTGATGCTTACCAGTTAATTAACGCCGAGCCACTGGTGGCCTGACCGTAATTAAACTTCCTTCCCTCATCATAATATAGATACAGACACACATTTCTCAAAGTTAGACTCGCTATGGCAAAATTTAATTATTCTGCTCTAAAATGAAAAAGTCAAGTAAAACACCTTTATAACTTTTTTTTTATAAATTAACTTAATTTAAAATAAACTCAAATTGTGTGGCCAGTACTAGGCACTCGTCAGTTCACCTTGTAAGTTTCCTTCGTTTTTTCATCCTTATTTCTGAAACAAAACTTTGCCCGTTTCTTTTCGGTTCAAAAATATTTCTTTTTAGCTTGAAATAACGCACATATCTGACGCACGCTTGTGATGATCGATTTCAATCTGATGACCTTAAAACTATCAACTCTGTGATCTTTATTTCTGTACCTGCATGGCCTCTATGAGTTGTTAGTCAATCGCGTTATCGGTAAATTATCAGTCAGTAAAAGTTACAACTTTTTGTTTACTTTGTGTTGACGCTATTACTTAAACGGAAGTAATGCCCTGAAAGCTATTTCCGGTGTAATTATCGAATGCTCTTGGAACCTGTTTAGGATGGACGCAAGTGCGTCAGAATGACGTCAGCAGCAGAGAAAACGTTCTAGTGAGAGGCTTCGAACGCGAAACGCAAAGGGAGAACGCATAGTGCGATGGAGAACGTAGTGACATGCAACATGTCCTCTCGATTTATTTTCTAAAAGAATTAAAGGATTACATATTCGTAACCGTGTATCTTTGTAAAACGAAATTAAAATTGAATACTGAAAACTGAATCAGTTGTGGAAGCTTTTCACCGAATTTCGACTGCCTTTGTGTTGATTGTTGGAATAACACTCTACTTGACACAGATCTTTTGATGCGTTTTGACACCTTCAACCGACTTGACTAAAATTTAAATTCATTTGATACTGTTTTCGTTCTCGACTAGGAGGATAAAATAGTATTCAAGTGGAGAACATTTTTTCAGGCTTTGTACGATTACCAGGCAGCAGTTCTACTTTGTCAACTTATTGGATTTACTTTCTTTTGGAAACTCCATCTAATTCATCGAGGGAAATTTTTCGTAAAATGTGGAAGCAGCATCTTTTCACGGTTTTTCTCTTTGGAGTCATTATTTTTAATGCCGCAATGGTAGTGCTTAAACGTAAGTGATGCCTCAGTTATTTCTTCTATTTAGTGATCTATGTAGTTTGCCTCCTGTAAAAATACGCGTCGAGAATATGCTTCTTCGAAAAAGATCTTTTTTCAAATCCCCTGTTTTTGTTAGTAAGTGCAGATTTAGGTTGACATACATTTGACTTCGTTCTCACTATAATGCGATTTATTCAAATCAGCATTTTTGTCAAAATCATCCGTACAATTGTCAACATAAAAACTTTATGTAATCGATTACTTTGCAGTTCTTCTTTAATATTTTGAATAGATTGTAAAGAAAGCGGTCTTTTCCTGAGTTTTTTCGTTTTTCTTTTGCTCGCTCTCTAGATATTTACTACAGAAGCTCTTCATCGTTGCTCACATGCGATGGTTCAGACAGCATTCTTGGTATACCTGCTGAACAGTGTCCGCTGAAAGCTTTATCGAGTTACTGCACTAAGAGAGTATTAGATGGCGTGAACATAAGGCAAGGACTTGTTCTTGGAAAGGAAAGAAAACAGAAAGGTATTAGTGGGCGATAGTCATCTTAATTTTGCGAATCTGATCTCGATTTAAGATGCAATTCAAAAGGTTTAGTTTTGTAATTACTAAAACAGAGTACACTGATTTGCGTAAAGTTAGAAAGAAAATAATCGAAGAGAAATTTCAAAGACAGTTTTATTAACCGATACTCTGCTATTTGTGTCTTCTCCAAGATTGCTAGAACTTTGGATATTTCTTTCTATTTCTCGGGCGTTCAAAAAATGGCGGACAATTTGAATCATATTTTTGACTGCGAAGAGTCGGAATGGCTGGCAAATATTGATCCAAGTTTATTAGATGATCGAACGAAGAAAAACAGCTACACGACCTGGAAATTTCTTCATTTATTGAAGAAAATAGAATCAGCAACACGTCAACGCGCCAATTCCATTAGGCGCGTTGACGTGCCATTAAATAAATATCCGCGAAGTTCGCCCGCACTGAAATAACAATTTGGCGTGTTGGATAATAAATAACCTATTAGACGTTTTGTTGTTTAGCATCGCTGAGCATTTTTACTCGTTATTTGTATTTCGTCAAAATACGGCGCAACTCGTTTAAAAAATACCCAGAGAAACCACACAACAAAACGTCTAATAAGATATATTTACTGACTTTTGTCAATTTTTCTCCAGTTTTCCTCACTGTCGGCATTGTTGGAACTAAAGGCGAAGAGAGTAACCTGCTACAAGCTCTCTATTCCTTGACAAAACACATTTCAACAGAGGAGCATGTCGACATTGTGTTCGCTGTGGTTTTCGAAGGAGATTCCAATTCACTTCTTTTACAGCGCATCAAAAGCGAATTTGAACAAGAACTGGACAAAGGTCTTATTCAGGTCTTACATCCAACGCGAGAATTTTACGAGGCAGTCAACATAGAACCCGCGGGATGGGGTGATTTGACAGTAACGGAGGCTTTCAAAAATAATACAATGGCCTTCAACAAAAGATTGTGTTTTCTCCTCGAGTACTGCTTCCGTTTGTCAAAGCACTTCTTGCTTTTGACCGATCAAGCCCGAGCTTTTAAACCCTATTTGCCGGTAATCAAGGAAGTTGTAAACAAAATCGAAGAGAAAAACCTTACATTTTACGCACACGATTTCGGAGAACGATCGCTGCCCTCCTTAGGACGGCTTTATTCTGAGGCTTTGGTCGGTGACTTGGCTGACTATGCGGCTCTTTTCCCCGGCGGTCGTCTCCCTCAATCAATCGTAAATGTCTTTGCAAATCTGAGAATGTCGTGTCCATTAACTTCTCAGGAAGGTGGTCAGTTCCTATTTAAAATGGCTATAGAGCCACGCGGCTCAAAACCAAGGGCTGAGTTTGAAACAACTTTCAAATGTGAAGGAGGTCATGAAATAGAAAAAGCTTTCATTCACGAAAGCTTTGCTTGGCTCCAAACACCGAAAAAGGATGATAAAGTTATAGTGAAATTCGTATCACCTTTTAAAATTTCGCGCGTGCTTGTAGCCACTGGAAGTCCTTTTTATAGTGATATGATGATTAACAGCGAACTCTCACTATGCGCAAATAATATGGAAACAAACACTTGCGATGAATCACAATGCAAGGTAGTTGCGTCCTTCACAGATCCCGTTTTAGATGTTAGAAACTTAGAAACTGTCGTGAACTTTTTTGTAAAATGCTTAAAAATTCATTTTATTGCAGACGTTAAGCGATGGGTTATGATACGAGAGATTTCAGTTTGGTCAAGAGTATACGAGTAATTACTTGGTCAGACTAACCATTGTAAAAAGGGCTGTAAATCTGCACGAATTGATTGATGAAATGTACAAGGCCAGAGTCCAAGTAAAACTCGAGATGTGATCGTGAAAACTTTTGTCATTGGGTTTGACTTTCCCCAAAATTTGAAGGGGAGCCATACGCACAACTTGAAACCCACTTTTACGTGTATTGCGCGTTTTTGTGTTCTGTAAAAGTGGCGTAACATAAAGGTAAAGAAGTGGTTGTGGGCGTTGGGAGAGGTGGTAAAAATTTTGAGAAGGATACTTCAAGCAATTCTGGAAAAGCATCCCAAGATAAAATTTTGCCAAATATACAGTCAACTCTCCTCTAAAGGACACTCTCGTAAGCGGGTAGCTTACTTACGAACACTTTTTTCAATTCCCAGATTTTCCTGCTAGTGAAACTCAGTATTTACACACTCCCGTAAGCGAACACTTTCTCATCATGAAGCGGACACAGACACTTGCGAAAGTGAAGATTGGATTCTTCTTCTGTGTATGCTCTTTCCTGAGCAGACATCCCATGCATGATAAGTGAGTGACTCTTGGCAGTTAAATTTGTCTTGAGTTTG